>NC_143584.1:203837176-203988814 GCF_048544385.1 Mastigoproctus giganteus | reverse complement strand
CATGCATTTTTTTCCTCTGCCATATGTCTCATTAGTTCATCTGACATCCATTTAGGCCTAAACCTTGAACAATATTTCTTAGTTGGTATGTAAAGCCTAGTAGCTTCCAAGGTAAGTTCTTTGAATGCTTCCCATTTTGAATTTGCTGTTGATAACATCATCAGTTGGTCCCACTGTACAGAATTTAAATACTGTCTCAGTCCATCGTAGTCGCCTTTACGGAAGCAATAACCCTTCCCTTTACCCCTAATGGTAGTTACCTCTTTGAGTAAATTCCACTTCAGCACACTGTGTTCACTGCCACCCAGTGGTTCATTTATCTGCAGATTCTTAATGGATGAAGAATCACTACTGATAATCAAATCAAGAGTATTACTCCCTCTAGTTGCCTCCTGAACATGCTGATGTAGAAAACAATCATCCAATAAATCCACAAAAGCCTTGCTAGTGTGTGAGTGACCAGCCCCCAAATTCCAGTCAATATCTGGGAAATTAAAATCCCCCATTATAAGACTCTCTGATTTACTGGCCCACTCTATTTCCCTGTACAGTTTCTTATTATACTCATCAGAGTCATTAGGCCTATAGCACACTCCTACTCTCAATTTTGATCTCCCAATGCTTATGTCACACCAAACTGACTCGACAGTGCACTGTCCAGCGATGTCGACTGGCTTCATTTCCTTGGATTTTATGTATTTCTTAACTAATAGCATAACCCCTCCTCCCTTTCTATCCTGTCTATCCTTTCTGTAGATATTGTACTCCCCAAATTCCAGTTCTGCATTCCTTATATCTGTGTGACACCACATCTCTGAAATCCCAACAATATCTGCCTTTGATGTTTTGGGTAATACTTCAAATTCATCAAATTTATTTACTAAACTCCTAGCATTGGTGTACACGCAAGTATACATGCACCTGTTCTTTTTCTTAGCTACCCTAACACAACCCATGTGTTTACTTGTATCCCAATGATTCCCAGCAGTCTCTGAAATATCCTGCATTTTATTTCCCAGGCTGCTGCTCATTCCAATAGAAGCAGTGCCAGAATCACTTTCACCTCTGCCAGTGGGTACTGTTAATCTATTATTCCTTGTATCCCCCCCAATCTAGCAGTTTTCCGACCCACCTAACACTGCCTCTATAGCATCAGCAAACATTCTTGCACCCTTTCTATTTAAGTGTATCCCATCCCTGTAGAAGCAGTCTCTCCTGTTAACAAGTACAGACCAGGCTGAAAAAAATTCTATCCCTTGAGCCTTACACAATCTTTCCAGGGCCAAATTGATCGACAGGGCTCTCATCATATACTCCCTCCTATCGTGTCTGGGCAGAATTGTAGACACTTTCAAATTCAACCCTAAATTACGGCTTTTTTTCAACAGTGACCTGTACTTGTTAAGTAATTCCGCCAGTCTCCTACTCTTAATATCATTAGTGCCAAGTTGTACAACTATATCACCTTTTGTGCCCTTAAAAGATGATATCCGCTCTACAACATCATCAACCTTTGCCCCTGGCAGAATAAACTACATCTGAGACTAAATCTGCACAGATCAGATATCAGCAACTACAAAAATAGACAGAGTAATAATATTAGCATTAGCATTAGTAGAGGCATATGATGCAAGAAAGCAAGCTTATTCAGCATCAGCCAAAAAAAAAAAAAAAAAAAAACAACCACTACTCCCATTTCACCCCTCCGTTCGTTCGAAATACCTGTCCAGCTGAGCCTTAAATTTATTTAGGCTATCAACTTCAACAACAAGCGATGGGAGTCTGTTCCACAAACCAACTGCCCGCTGGCTAAAGGCAAATTTGGCTAGGGGTTTGCTTACTTCCTTTGCTGCCTCCTTTAATATAACTGGATAGATCCCATCCACCCCAGGTGCCTTTTTTATGTTTAACCTCAACAATCTCTCCTCCACTTTCCTCTCAGTTATTACAAAATCATCCAGCTTACTGCCAATGTTTACTTTACCTACATCATTCTCCTTCCTGAATAACTCCTCATGCGTGAATGTAGATGCAAAATACTCGTTTAGATTGTTAGCCACCTGAGCAGGCTCCTCAACTGTTGAACCATCAATATCCAGTGGACCAATCTGATTCATCCCTTTCCTTCTTGAGTTTAAATATGTAAGGAACTCTTTTCTGTTTTTCTTTGCATCCTTTGCCAAGGATTTTTCGTAGTCTGCCTTTGCCTGCCTAATCTCCTTTGTGACTTGGTTACAGACCAACTTATATCTATCATAGGCTTCCATGTCACCCATTAATTTGTATGTATCCCATGCATTTTTCTTCTCTGCCACATGTCTCATTAGTTCATCTGACAACCATTTAGGCCTAAACCTTGAACAATATTTCTTAGTTGGTATGTAAAGCCTGGTAGCCTCCAATATTAGTTCCTTGAATGCTTCCCATTTTGAGTTTGCTGTTGGTAACGTCATCAGTTGGTCCCACTGTATAGAATTTAAATACTGTCTCAGTCCATCATAGTCGCCTTTACGAAAACAAAAACCCTTCCCTTTACCTCTGATGGTAGTTACCTCCTTGAGTAAATCCCACTTCAACACACTGTGATCACTGCCACCTAGTGGTTCATTTATCTGCAGATTCTTAATGCATGAAGAATCACTACTGATAATCAGATCAAGAGTATTGCTCCCTCTTGTTGCCTCACGAACATGCTGATGTAGAAAACAATCATCCAATAAATCCACAAAAGCCTTGCTAGTGTGCGAGTGACCAACCCACAAATTCCAGTCAACATCTGGGAAATTAAAATCTCCCATTATAAGACTCTCTGATTTACTGGCCCACTCTATTTCCCTGTACAATATCTTATTATACTCATCAGAGTCATTAGGCCTATAGCACACTCCTACTCTCAATTTTGATTTCCCTATGCTTATGTCACACCAAACTGACTCGACACTGCCTGTCCATCGATGTCGACTGGCTTCACTTCCTTGGACTTTATGTGTTTCTTAATTAATAGCATAACCCCTCCTCCCCTCCTGTCCTGTCTATCCTTTCTATACACATTGTATTCCCCAAATTCCAGTTCCGCGTTACTTATATCTGTGTGACACCACGTCTCTGATATCCCAACAATATCTGCCTTTGATGTTTTGAGCAATACCTCAAATTCATCAAATTTATTTACCAAACTCCTAGCATTGGTGTACACGCAGGTATACATGCACCTGTTTCTATTCTTAGCTACCCTAACACAACCCATGTGTTTACTTGTACCGCAATGACTCCCAGCAGTCTCTGAAATATCCTGCATCTTGTTTTTCAGGCTTCTGCTCATTTCAATAGAAGCAGTGCAAGAATCACTTCCACCTCTGCCAGTGGCTACTGATAATCTATTAGTCGTTGTATCCCCCCCAACTAGCAGTTTTCCGACCCACCTAACACTGCCTCGACAGCATCAGCAAAAATTCTTGCACCCTTTCTATTTAAGTGTATCCCATCCCTGTAGAAGCAATTAGTAATTACAGTCTGCCATATATATACTTCATTCCAAAATTCCATAAAAAAAACCATAGGCTTCAGATTTATAACCTCATGCAAGAATAGTTATGTACACAAACCAGGCAAACCTCTTGAACATCTACTACAACTCTTGTTGAACATCATACCAAATAGTAGAATTATAGGCAACAACCTCCCAATATTAAAATCCTTACAGAATAACAACATTTCCAGTATACAAACTTTTGACTTCCATAGTTTGTTTACCAGTATTAACCAAACCAAGCTAAAAACAGTGCTTAAAGATATATACACAGAATATAGACAGAAAACAACCTGCAATACCACCTACTGGACCAACTTAGTGAACCTATGTATATCCAATAACTTTGTATATTATTGCAAAACTGTATATCAACAAATTAATGGAACACCTATGGGAAGTCGTGCTTCATGCATAATAGCAAATTTATATCTATATTGGTCTGAAACCTCATTTCCACAGGAGTTAACATCTACAGATATACAGACAACCTCATAGTAATTAACTGCCCAAACTTCATCGTGGAACATGGACACTTATACCCCAAAGAGCTCAAACTGGAAAAAACAAACAACAAAGATACCACAGCCAATTTCCTGGATCTTGAAATTAGTAATAAACAGCAACGCTACCATCAACCTGTACAACAAACATGATGCATTTAATTTTAAAATAGTCACCCTCACACAATGGAATTCCAATATATCTAAAGGAATGCCACTGGAGTGCATGCTAATGTTATACTAGCGTGAAGCATCAGGATAGCAACCGTCTGCAACAATAAGGAAATAACCATCAACAACATTAGGATGCTATACAAAAAACTGATAAACAACCTTTTTCCTACAGCTTATCTCCACTACCACTTCTGTAAAATCCTTAACATCATCAAACATAAAAAACTATGTGTCATCAATAGAGACAACATAATCAGCAATAATTGATGAAAAAAACCCATATCCACCAAGTTTGTAAATAGTGTATATATAATGCACTTGGCCTCTGTGGTGTCTTACAATTTAGAAAACCTGTACCCACCAATTGGCCAATTACAGTGTATTAACCATGTATATATTTATACTTGTTTTAACTTTAATTTTCTATCTATCTAATATGTTATTATCCTCACTCACACATTATGTACAGACTCGCAGACATTCGTTCAGGGTTCTATCTATAGGAACGGGATTTGCAACCCCGAACTACCCGAGCCCATCTATTTACCTCTACTTCATTCACCTTTCTGCTTTATTTGTTCCTACTTCTTATGTCCTGTGAGCCATTAGTTTTACAAACGCAATAGGCAGGATACTACCATCTTCCTTTACCCAATCTATTTTTCGCCTTAACAAAGTTTAGCAGCTTTTCACCACTACTTCGAGCCTACAGGCCAGTAAGGCTCCTGGAGTTGATGGAATATACCCTATAATCTTAAGGGAGGCGGCAAGTGAGTGCATTGAACCACTGAGGCTAATTATGCAAGCATCACTAGACTCTGGGGAGATTCCCTTGGATTGGAAAAGTGACAATGTATCTCCCATACATAAGGGTAGCTCTAAGAGTGAAGTGGGAAATTATCGACCTGTCAGTCTGACTTCAGTGGTAGGGAAAATCATGGAGGCAATGATCAAGGGTGGAATTCAGGATCATTTGGATTGAATTGAAATTCTCAAGGATACTCAGCATGATTTTGTAAAGGGAAAATCATGTTTAACAAATCTGGTTCGCTATTTTGAAAGGGTCACTCACGAGCTGGATTTAGGGAATAATTTCGACATTGTTTATTTAGATTTCAGCAAAGCTTTTGACTCAGTCCCACATGAGCAGTTGCTTTATAAGCTGGAACAGGTTGGAATCACTGGGAAAATCCTTAGATGGATAGCAGGATAGCTTCAGGGCAGGAGGCAGACGGTTGTGATAAATGGCTATTCCTCAGATTGGGTTGATGTAAGAAGTGGGGTTCCCCAAGGATCAGTATTAGGACCACTGCTGTTTTTAATTTTCATAAACGACATTGATGAAGGGATAGAGGGCGTGATGTCTAAATTTGCAGATGATGTTAAAATTGGTAGAGTAGTTAATGATCACTGTCAAGCTGAGCTTCTTCAAAGAGACCTAGATAGACTTCAGGAATGGTCAGAAAAATGGCAGCTATGCTTTAATCCAACAAAGTGTAAGGTTTACACCTGGGAAACAGTAATTCCAAAATAACTTATTCACTTGGTGGAGTTCAACTAAACCCAGTACTGGAGGAAAGGGACTTGGGTGTTACGATACAGTCAGAAATGTAATTCTCTGAGCATTGTAAACAGGTTGCAAGAAGGCCCATGGTGTCCTATTGATGATCTATCGAACTTTTGCAAGTAGAGATAGGGACGTGATAATCCCATTATATAAGGCTTTTGTTAGACCACACTTGGAATACTGTGTTCAAGTATGGAGACCGCACCTAAAGAAAGACATCGAGCTTCTTGAAAGGGTGCAAAGACGGATAACTCGCCTGGTGAGATCGGCAAAAGGCATCCTTATGAAGAAAGACTTCGAATATGTGGGTTGCAGAGTTTGCAGAAACCTTAGAGGAGATTTGATTGAGGTGTTTAAGGCTCTGAGAGGCATCAGTAAAATGAATGAGGATGAAATTTTCAAGATTATAAATGATACTAGAACTAGGGGACATAAATTCAAGTTACAGGGGGAAATGTTTAGATTGGACTGCAGGAAGTTTTATTTTAGCCAGCGAGTTATAAATTACTGGAAGATGGCCAGTGAGTTATAAATTACATGGGTGGCAGAGGCTGACAATTTGGGGAAATTCAAAGGTCATCTGGATAGTATCTTTGGGTCAGGGAAGCGAATAGGATGATAGGTTTAATTTCCTTTTCTTTTATTAATTATTTTTATTTATTTATTTTATTTTTTTTATCATTGTTTTATTCGGGGTTTTTTTTTTTTTTTTTTTGGCTGGTGCAGCATAAGCCATAGGCTTTCATGCACCATGCGGCCATTACTAATACTAATACTTTGCAAGCTATTATATCTCTCAACTATCCTGGGCAGTTAGTTTGTGCACCATGTATTTGTGCTGTGTATTTAACAGCATTCATCATCATATATATCGTTTCAATTTATACATCCAGCTAACTTACAGACACTATACCAATTTTTTTTTTTTTTCCCCCAATTTCTAATGCTAGGAACCGCTAGTGAACCTATACATAAATATACTTGCACGGTGCCAGTATATTTTCAGTCTTATAAGGTAAAGGTAAGCACCTTTCTTCTTGCCTATTCCTACATTTCGATATCATTACTTTAGGTTTTCAATTCTTTTGCTTGCTTCTGTACGGTCATCCATGATCTGTATGCCCTACTAATAATAATCAAATTTATTGGCACAATTTATTAGACCTTATTCTAGCTGCAAAATTTCAAATTTCGTGCTTAACATGTGTCTACAGCACATGTGCACCATAGCATACAGAGCATATCGGAAACAGAAGCAAGTACATTGCTGTCTTTCTCATAATTTCAGTGGATGACCCCTGACGAAGACACTGAAATTGTGAAAATCACTGCAATGTAGTCTTATTTTGGTCACTTTTTCATACCTTATTTTAATTTTTTGCCAACTACCTGTCTCTTTTTCATATCTTACTCGGTCACTTCATCCTACCATATATCTCTACATTTCTTATCCATTTCGTTGAATTCACTTCTCGTGTATACAGTAGATTCAATAGGATTAAACAAAATATCTTCTTCACAATTTCTTCATACCATAAAATATATATATATATCTAGAGGACTGCAAGAAGTTTAACATACCTCATGTTTTTCCTGATATTCTGACATGTCAAGTCTGATAAAAGCCTGTTAAATAAACTTAAATTATTGAAATGATCATGAGCATTTACGTATGCAATTCAAGAAAAGTGAAACAGTTACACAAATAAATGTACTGGTAATATCTGAGGACACAGAAAAAGCAAAAGAAATAAAAATAGAAGCAATACTTTCGCTGCAATTCACTTGATTCGTGAATAAAAGAATATCTAGCATATTTTTTATTTTTAACATTGACATAATCATGTCAACACTGACCAAGCAAGATATACAAACAATTGTTTCTCCTTATTATTATGTTACTTATTAGTAAGATAATGTAACAATTAATTAAAATGCAAAACATTACAGGTACATATGATTTGTAGAAATGATAAATAATATCATTATGGCTTTATATAAATAACCAGAAAAATATGTTAGTAAGAAAATAACCTAAAAAGTCAAACATTACTGTGTTTGGTATCCACACACATTACTGTGTGTGGATACCAAATAATTTATAAAAGAAATAACAAACAAAAGGCAACTGCTCACAGAGCTTATAAACTTAACTAAGAATTCTTTGCAAATATTTAGCTAGTGTTTTAACAGAAATGATTGAGGCCCAGTTCAAGATTGGTTCAGAGTCAATCACACTTGAAGAACTATGACATTTAGTAAATTCTATACCAAGGCAAATAGAAGCTGTTTTAAAGGCTTCACAAAAAAATATCAATATGAATAAAATTTTACACTTAATTACTGATTTAAGAGAGTTTGATTGTCCACTTTTATTTTTAACAAATATTTGGTATTCAGCCTTGTATCTTTAAATAAAAAAAATAAATAAAAGCATTTGTTAAATTATATCTAATAAGATATTTTTCTTTCAAAATAAAATAAATAACACTGAATTCAAACAAAGGTAGTAAACACTGACGTTAAGTGAAATTTATATATATATTTTTTTAAAAATGAGAAGGGTCTCTGTTTTTTTTTTTTTTTTTGGCTGATGCTATATATAAGCTTGCTTTCTTGCATCATGTGCTCTGCTAATGCTAAAAAAAAAAAAAGTGCCCAGAATTAAGTCTGTAATGTACCAAAAAAGGGCATGTATCATTGCCAGCTCTAACACCAATATGCCAGCAGATTAATTAGTATTTGTGAATAGCCCAAAATTATTAAATTCCTTTGTTCTGCTGTTTATATAAAGTCAATTGGCTCTTCTCAGAATATAATTAATTTATGACCCTAGAAGAATATATATTACTTGTAAGTCATTTAATATTTATGTGGGAAAGTGAAATTCTTTGATAATGACTGCAGTTGTGCATCCAGTGGCTATCATGTTACAAGTTAATAACAACTGGCAATGAATTCAAATTTTTCTCCGAAGATATCAGGTTAAGTTATACATTCACTTACACTTTAAAAAAAGTCTTTTTGACTCTCATTTACAGTGAATGAATGATATTCTTGAACATCTTTCTTTTATTAATTTTAAATTGATCAGAAAAATAAGTTTCAAGTTAATTTTGTTAAGTCATGGGTTTTTAAAGATGGGATAACATTATGAATAAAATAAAACTGTTGCTAACATGAATATATTTTTTCAGAGCTTAAAATATTGTTAATCAGAGAGGAAGGGGGAAATTAATGAGAAGCATTTGTATGCAGTGACATTATAAGCTTCTAAAATGAGTGTGATGAATTGCTCATATTAATATAATATTTCATTTACCTCCATGCAACCACTGATGTCAAAGAAACTAGAATGCTGACGTTGAATTAATGATCTATCACATAATATAAATAAATATGGAAAAGAAAAGGCACTTACTTTTTTGTTGTTCTTGTGTAAATATTTGGCTATTTGTTTCGCAAGCTCTGTTTTACCTAAAGTGGGGGGAAACATTATATTAGGTTAAACGTGCATCTGATTCTGTATGTGTATATAAATTCTTAAAGTTGGCTCTGCTATGATATCTGTCTCTAACAATACAAAGCACTGTTATAACACTCACTGTAGAGACATGCTACTTATCTTATTACTGACCACAAATAAACTTTTCTTTGGGGGAGGAGAGGAATCAAGTTAGGTGACACAAGACCACAGCACAGCACAAAATTTTAATTAACTTCAACAATTTCTCCTCCACTTTGCTCTCAGTTATCACAAAATCATTTAACTCCCTGCTAGAGTTTGATAAACATCTGGCCCTCTCCTCTTGAATAACTCTTCATGTATGAATGTAGATGCAAAATACTCTGAGTTTGGGAGCTATCTGAGAATAGAATAAGGAATGCAGAACTGGAATTTGGGGGAGTACAACGTGAACAGGAAGGAGAGACAGGATAGGATGGGAGTAGGGGTTAGGCTATTGGTTAAGAAACCCATAAAATCCAAGGAAATACAGCCAGCTGACATGGCTGGACAGTGCAGTGTCGAGTCAGTTAGGTGTGACATAACCACTGGGAAAGCAAAATTGGGAGTAGGAGTGTGTTATAGGACTAATGACTCTGATGAGTTTAATAAACAACTGTACAGAGAAATAGAGTGGGCCAGTAAATCAGAATCTTATAATGGGGGATTTTAATTTCCCAGATATTGACTGGAATTTGTGGGTTGGTCCCACTTTTGGATTTACTGGATGATTGTTTTCTACATCAGCATGTTCAGGAGGCAACTAGAGGGAGTAATACTCTTGATCTGATTATCAGTAGTGATTCTTCATGCATTAAGATTCTACAGATAAAGGAACCAATAGGTGGCAGTGATCACAGTGTGCTGAAGTGGGATTTATTCAAAGAGATAACTACCATCAGGGGTAAAGGGAAGGGTTATTGCTTTTGTAAAGGCGACTACGATGGTCTGAGACAGTATTTAAATTCTATACAGTGGGACCAACTGATGATGTTATCAACAGCAAATTCAAAATGGGAAGCAATCAAAGAACTTATCTTGGAAGCTACTAGGCTTTACATACCAACTAAAAAATATTGTTCAAGGTTTAGGCCTAAATGGATGTCAGATGAACTAGTGAGACATATGACAGAGAAGAAAAATGCATGGGATACATATAAATTAACACGTGACACAGAAGCCTATGATAGATACAAGTTGATCTGTAACCAAGTTACAAAGGAGGTTAGGCAGGTGAAGGCAGATTACGAGAAATCTTTGGCAAGGGATGCAAAGAAAAACAGCAAAGAGTTCTTTACTTATGTAAACTCTAGAAGGAAAGGGATGAATCAGATTGGTCCACTTGATATCGATGGATCAACTGTTGATGATCCTGCTCAAGTAGCTAACAAACTGAATGAATATTCTGCATCGACATTCACACATGAGGACTTATTGAGGGAGGGGAATGCCAGAGGTGTATTAAACTGTGGCAGTAAGCTAGATAATCTTGTAATAACTGAGAGTAAATGGAGGAGAAATTGTTGAAGATAAATGTAAGAAAGACACCTGGGATGGATGGAATCTATCCAGTTACATTAAAGGAGGCAGCAAAGGAAGTAAGAAAACCCTTAGCCATAATTATGAGAGCTTCCCTGGACTCAGGAAGGTGCCCATGGACTGGAGAAGTGCAAATGTGACCCCACTCCAAAAAGAAGGATCAAAAGGGGAGACAGGTAATTACAGACCTGTTAGTTTAACTTCTGTTCCGGGGAAATTAATGCAGGCACTGGTTAAAGAAGCATTGAAGGATCAACTAGACAAGATTTCAGTTATAGCTCGGACACAGCATGGATTTGTTAAGGGGAAGTCTATGAGGTTCTCTGAGCAGTGCAGACAGGTTGCCAGGTCAGCTCATGGGGTTTTGTCAATGATATATAGGAACTTTGCTAGCAGGGATAAGGAGGTGATTATCCCTTTGTACAAGGCCATGGTTGCCTTGAATACTGTATACAGGGCTTTTTTTTTTTTTTGTAGTTGTTGGCGCATCGGCTTCTGTGGCCATAATGCCCCTCCCAAGGTTTTTGCAGTACTTTAATCCAAGTCCGAGGTGGGATTTGAACCCGCGACCTTTGGGTTGCTAGGCAGGCACTTTGCCCACTCGGATAGCCCGGTTGGCTATATATACAGGTCTGAAGGCCTCATTTTAGAAACAATGTAGATCTGTTGGAATGGGTGCAGAGAAGGGCAATGAGATTGATGAAGGGAATAAAAAGGCACTCTTACCAAGAAAGATTTCAGTTTTGCATATTGCAACATCTGGAGACTAGGCACCTGCAAGGAGATCTGATTGAAGTGTTTCAGTCTTGAATGGACTGAGTAAGCTCAATGTTGATGGCATCCTCCCTCTTGCTGAGACTACACACAAGTGGATGCATAAATTCAAACTGAGGAAGGATAGTTGCAGGACAGATGTGCAGAACCAAATTAATTCTTGGAGAGGATAGATGGGGTGAGCTAGTAGTGGTTTTTTTTTTTTTTTTGGCTGATGCTCTATAAGCTTGCTTTGATTTGAAATATAATATACTGTATTCTATCAAAAATAAGCTGTCCCCTCACCAAAGTAAAGCATATCCTTAAGCCCAAATGCACTTTGATAAAAAAAAAAAAAAATATTTAATATTTAAAAAGTGTGCATAAGTGAACCAGTTTCAGATAACCTTTCAAGACAATACCAAAATATTTTAAGTGAGTTGCATTTTTATACAGCAGTTTTCAAACATCAGTATTTAAAACATTAGTATGGTCTAAAAACATTAGTATGGTTTAAAACATTAGTATTTCAAACATTAGCATGATCCTTGAGGTTGTCACAGACATTCTCTCAGATATGCCAGACAAGCTGTACTTGCTACCTGGAAGTCTAAAATGCTGATGGAACTGATATTTGGGTGACACTCAAGTCAAGTGGACCCAATTTTGACGAAGTCTGGACGGTCTGTAACAGCCAAATCCTCTGCTTGCACCTTCACGATGGTGGGACTGTTAGTAATCCTGGGTATAACCTCCATGCACAAGTACATGGTGGGTGACCACCCAGGTATGAACCAACATAAGCAGAGGTCGAAGTGTGGCGCCCACACCACATTGAGGAATGTCACCCCTCTATATTAGCAGGCAGTACTAGGTTGTAGATGACTTTCATCAACCGGTGAAATACCACAACTTTGCTTATTGGAGGTTTGAAGTGGTGGAACCCATGTTTAGCCTCTAGAGCTAAGTTCAGGGCAACCCTTTCCTATCTCTTCCATCATGCAGTATGACTGATGACTTTTGAGGTTATCATGAATATCGTGGCAAGATCCAATAATATTCCTTACATTTCGAGGGTACAGTCTGTCCTCGTATAGCACGATAGTTGTGTTCCTGGAAACCCTCGTGCAATGCAAAATCGTGCAATATAAACAGGCCCTATGGGAAAAGTAGGGTTAGGTGCTGGCCACCCAAGATTGAACACACATTTGTTACCAAAACATTACCAAACACAATAAATAATCGTAATAAAATACTTACGTATTTTATTATGATTAAAATACGTAATAAAAAATATTATAATTTTTATAATATTTTTATTATTATTTTATTATAATATAATATAAAATACGTAAGTATTTTTTATGAATAAAATACTTACGTATTTTATTACGACGATTACGTAATAAAATATTGCTAATGTTTTTGCTACTATCGTAAGCAAACTTGATTTTTGTTTGATTTTCTATCCAAACAGATGACAGCCGTTCCATCTCTTCCAGTTCTTTGTGTTTTAATCTAATGGATTTTAATTACACTGAGTTGTTCTGTTCCTGCTATGAAATTTTTTATTTTCTCTGCATTCTTTGTAATTCTCGGCATTGCCTCATTTAGGTCTGAAAGCACGTGCAATATCACATGGTCTTTCATTTCACTCAAAGCGTTTCACAATTTAATATTTTTTCTCTATCGACAGAGGCGGACTGCCCATAAGCCTGACCGGGGAAACCCCGGTGGGCCGGAGGCCGGTGTGATTTTGGCCATAAACGCTACTATGAGGCCACTATAAATTTTCCCGGGTAAGAATTAGATCCAGTCCGCCTCTGTTTATCGTTTTGCTTTTCTTTTTCTCTCTGAATCTGTAGTGTCTTCACCAGGACGCTTCCTTTTCACACCTTTTAAGTATTTTACTCATTTTTAGGGAATAAAACACAATTACAAAATGAGGAGGCACGCTTGATACACATAAACAAAGCTGTGCGCGTGTAGCAACTGAATAAACAACAGCGTAATGGCAGAGATACACTATTAACACCTCACATTTTACTAAAACACATTTCTAGGGGTGACTACCATAAAACAATAAAAACAATTTCCAGTTGCGTTTCGGCTAGTGGAATCTGTTATAAACTGGTAGTAAACTCGATCTAATTGCATTTGCGATTATACCGATAGCTGGAATTGTGTTGGATTTTACGTTATTATGGTGAAATGCGTTTCCCCTTCACTGATATAAAAAACAAATACATTTTCAGAATCTTCTCTTAATTCTATCGTGTTGCGTTCGGTTGGGGTGACTGTGCGTTCAACTGCCATTTCTTGTAAACACG
Organism: Mastigoproctus giganteus; assembly: GCF_048544385.1. Lineage (NCBI taxonomy): Eukaryota > Metazoa > Arthropoda > Arachnida > Uropygi > Thelyphonidae > Mastigoproctus > Mastigoproctus giganteus. Next base: position 203,974,914 of record NC_143584.1, on the reverse strand, counting down.
AAGGCGAATCGTGCATAAGCGAATTCGGTTCGTGTTATATAAGATATCGTTCCCCTATTTATAAATCGTGTATGATCGAATTCGTGTAGTGTAAACACGTGTTATACGAGGACCAACTGTACAGCTCTAAAACGGTGTTCGCAGGCCAGCCACTAGTTAGTACACCGGACCGAACCTATTGGTACCTCTTTAGGAGGCTTCCGGATCAGCTATTGTATAATCTTGCTACCTCTACTCTGCCAGATAATAACCGGAGGAAGTCTGAGTAGTGTGTATGCGGGGAACATTATCGAGGCCATGTTATGACAAGGATCTGGGTATATTCTTACCATGTGCATGCCATATCCAAAAATTTCATTACATCATACAGCTTGTCCCACCTACTTTTTCTTACTATTGAATACACCATGAATTGTCAAACTAATAGAGCAAGCTTACCTGCAAAACGATCTAAACCTCCCAAACACTATCTAATTCATTTCACAAATATACGATACGTGGTCTCAGTTATAATCTCAACTATGTTCATTTCCACAAGCAGTCTGCCAAACCCCATGTACTTCTTCTGACAGAATCTCAGTTATCGGTTGATTCAACTACTGCTCATCTCAGATGCCCAAATTATTCGCTATATATGATTCCTTTCGCCTCAAAGGTGGTACTTGTGCATATGTCCATTCTGATATTCCCTGTCAGAGACATGGAAATTTGCAATATATCCTCTCTTTGATCTTCTCTGGCTTAAAATCTCTACCTCATTGTGTCAAATTCATCTGTTGTCTCTACCGTTCTCCCAACTCCACTAATCACTTGGAGCTCTCTGACTTCCTTTCTTTGCAACTTGACTTGCTCCAGTCCAACTTTCCTAACAGTGAGGTAATTTTCCTTGGTGATTTTAATGTTCACAACTCCAGCTGGCTTCCGTTTTCTAGTCACACCGACCCAGCAGGTCGAGATACTGAGGCTTTTGCAATTACTAACGACCTTGCACAGATTGTTCATTTACCTACAAGAATACCAGACAATCCTAATCATACAGCCAGCGCACTTCATCTTTTTCTCACAAACAATCCTTCTAATTACACAATCGATGTGAGAGATCCTTTAGGCACTTTAGATCACAACTTGGTGATTGTCTCTTCTCCAATGGAGCCTTTATCTCATGGCTATTTCCAACCTCGTGTTGTTTGGCATTACAAGAATGCAAAATGGGATGACCTGCGAGATTTCTTTTCTTCTTTTCCTTGGTTGGATTACTGTTTCAAAACTTCTGATGTCAACATTTGCTCAGATCGTGTCAGTGAAATTATTCTTGCAGGATAGGAATCCTTTATCCCACAGTCCTCTTTGAAATCTCGTCCTTTATCTAAACCTTGGTTTTCCAATAAATGCGCTAATGCTGTTCAAGAGACGAATGTTGCGTATCGTAATTGGCTTGTTTCTAATTCTTCAGTTTCATTTTCACCAAAGCTCGCAACAATTTTAAGCATTTAATCAATTGTAAAGCAGTTAATCAGTCCACACTAGAGTTTGAACAGGCTAAGAGTAGAAAACTTGCTTCTTGCCCTAATGGTAGCCGAGCATTCTGGTCTCTTTCCAAACCTATTGGCCACAACTTTTGCCCATCTCTGCTCCCACCTCTGTCCAAACCAGATGGTTCTGTTGTCACTTAAGCCAAGGATAAATTTGACTTACTTGCATCCCATTTTTCTTTCAACTCATGTATTAATGATCTTGGTAAAACACCTCCAACCATTCCCAACATGCTCCATTCAATGCCTCCTGTGGTCTTCCATCAAAAAGGATGTCAGAAGGATTTTGACGAATCTTGATGCTAAGAAAGCTCTAGGTCCCGATGATATTTCTCCACTTGTTCTCAAAACCTGTGCTCCTGAACTTACTCCTATTCTATGCCACCTTTTTTCACTTTCTTATCCCAAAGGTGTTTTTTCTACTTCTTGGAAATTTGCTCATATCCAGCCAGTTCCTAAAAAGGGCGCAAATCCCTCCCATCCAATTATCGTCCCATTGCAATTACTTCTACTCTTTCTAAAGTAATTGAGAAATCAATTAACCACCAACTCTTAAACTACCTAGAAACCTTCCGTCTTATCAACGATCGCTAGTATAGATTCCATCAGTGTCAATCCACTGGTGATATTCTGGCTTATGTTACTCATTTATGGACTAATTCAATGGAAAGGTTCGGTGAAACACAAGTAGTTGCTCTTGACATCTCAAAGGCTTTCGTTCGTGTTTGGCATAAAGGTCTTCTAAACAAGCTTCCATCTTATGGTTTGCCAACTGTTTTTAGTAATTGGTTATCCAGTTTTCTCTCTGATCGCTCACTGAGGGTGATGGTAGATGGCTCTCTGTCTTCTAACTTCTCCACTAATGCCGGTGTTCCCAATGGTTCAGTTCTTACCCCACTCTTTTCCTCTTGTATATTAATGACCTTCTTCCACTGACTGGAAATCCTATCCATAGTTTTGCCGATGATAGCACATTGCATTCCACTTTCCATTTTGAGAAACTTTGTCCTGCTCAATCAGCTTAAACTTCTAGAAATTCTGCTACCAATTCCTTAAATGCCGATCTTCAGGTAATTCTCCAGTGGGGCAAAGACAACTTAGTTGATTTCAACCCTTCTAAAACTCAGTCTTGTCTTATATCTCGCAAAAAGGATTCTTCTGTTCCTATGCTTATCTTTAGTGACACTCTGATTTCTAGGCAAAATGATATATCTCTCTCGGGGATTATCCTGACTTCTAATATCTCTTGGCACAAGCACATTACAAATATTGCTTCCTCTGCATCAAAAAAACTTGGTTTTCTCTTTCGCTCTCGGCGTTACTTTTCTTCCAAACAGCTGCTCACTTTGTATAAATCGCAAATCCTCCCTGCCATGGACACAGACAGTATGCACCACTTCCATAAGTGCAATATGGCCTAAGTAGCCATTGCACTTTAAACCCAAACAACAACAACAACCCTACCATGGAATATTGTTCCCACAACTGGGGCGGTGCCCCCAAAAGCTCTCTCAGGCTTCTTGATTCCATTCAGAAGAGTGCAGTTAGGTTAATTAATGATTCATCTCTAACAGAGTCTCTCCACTTGCTGTCTCATAGACGTACTGTTTCTGCTGCACGCCTCTTCTACAGATACTTCCACGGGCACTGTTCTTCTGAATTGGCTTCTATAATTCCCGCTCCCTCTTTCAAAAAAGTCTGAACAAGTGCCGCTACCAGCCAACATCCATTTACTGTCCAACTTCAAACTCACAGAACCAACTTTTCATCTTCCTTGTTTATTCATTCAACTGCCGTTTTCTTTAACAACCTTCCTTCATACATATTTCCTGAAAATTATAGTCTTCAAAAGTTCAAGTCCAATGTCAGCAAATATCTTCTTTCATCTTCTCAACCTCCAATCCCAGCATGGTACTAATATAGGAACTATCTGCTTATAATCTTGAAGTTTGTTGACAAGTCATTCATCATCACCATCAGCCATTTTCAATCCACTGCAGGATGAAGGCCTCTCCAGCAACTTTTCAGTTCCTTCTGTTTTGAGCACTGGCCATCCATTTACTACCCAAAAACTCATGAATTTCATCTATCCATCTCCACCTTTGTCTTCCAGGTTTTCTTCTAGCTCCTCTTGGGTACCATTCTGTTATTTTCTTAGTCCATCTGTCATCATGTCTTCGAGCTATGTGTCCTGCCCAAGACCATTTTAGTTCTTTAGGTTTGATAAGAATGTCCTTTACTTGAGTTTGCTGCCTAATCCATGTGTTTCTCTTCTTATCTAACAGTCTGATTCCCAATATAATTCCTTCCATTCTTCACTGTGTAGTTCTTAGCTTCTCTTCCATTCTTTTGGTGAGTGTCCAAGTTTCGCTTCCATAAGTCATGGTGGGGAGTATACATTGGTTCATTATTTTACGTTTCAGACAAACTGGGATATTGCTCTTCAGTATGTGACTATATTTCCTGAATGCTATCCATCCAAAATTTATTCTTCTCTTGACTTCCAGCCATTTATCATTATTACAGCTAATAACTTGTCCCAGATAAGTATATGACTCCATCTTTTCAATTACTGCTCCTTCAATCATTATTTCCCTTTCTGTGGCATACTTGTTCATCATTACTTTTGTTTTAGCCATATTCATCTTTAGTCCAAAATCCTTACTAACTGTGCATAACTGATTAAGATTTTACTCTAATTCTTTGGGATCGTGGCTTATGACCACAATGTCATCTGCAAATCGTAAATGGTTTAGGTACTCTCCGTTCACATTGACTCCTTTCTGCGACCAGTCTAATCTTCTGAAAGCTTCCTCAAGGGCAGCAGTAAACAGCTTCGGAGATATTGTGTCTCCTTGTCGAACTCCTTTTTTGATTTTAAATTTCCTACTGTCTTTGTCTAGTCTAATAAAGGAGGTAGCACTCTCATATATTTTCTTCAAAATCATAATATATGGGGAACTATCTTGTCTTTCCAGTGCCCGAAACATTGCCTTATGCCGTATGGAGTCAAATGTCTTTTCATATTCCACAAATGCCAGGCATAATGGTGTTTTATATTCATTTGCTTTCTCCAATAGCTGTGATATTACGTGAAGGTGATCCATAGTTGAGAATCCTGTCCTAAAGCCAGCTTGCTCTTTCGGTTGATTCTCATCAAGTATTCTTTATGATCTGTTAGTAATGACCCTTGTAAACAACTTGTAGATGTGGGATAACAAGCTAATTGGTCTATAATTTCCAATTTCTGATTTATCTCCTTTCTTATGCAGCAAAACTATGATTGCATTATTCCACTGCTTGGGCGTCACACCTTTTCTAATGCACTTTGTGAAGAGCCTTGCCAGTTTTTGTGTTATGTCTATTCCTCCCAATTTTAACAACTCTACAGTAACTTCATCTTCCCCCGGGGCTTTCTGATTCTTCATTTTCTTCAATGCATGTTCTACCTCATCAGGAAGAATATCGGGTATGTCGTATGTGTTGCTACTTTGCAATCCATCTTCTCCACAGCTGGCATCACTCCCTCGCTCCTTGTATAATTCTCTATAGTAGTCTTCTGCTATTTGAATTATGCCTTCTCTGTTGTTTATAAGTACACCATCACTATTCTTCAGTTTCAGTATCATTTGTCTTTCTGTATTACTGCTCATAGATGCTGATTTAAATCCTTTGTTTTCCCTTAATGCTTCTTCTACTGTTCTTGTGTTAAATCTTCTTATGTCCTCTCTGAGTCACTTTCTAATGGCTTTGCATAACTCAGTATACTCAATTTTCTCCCTGTTAGTGTTTTTCTTGCTCTTCATTTGTCATCTTCGGTTCATCATGACAAGTGTTTCTTGACTAATTTTTTCTTCTTTGGATTTCTTTTTCCCTATAGGTTCTTGGGCTTTATCACTTTCAGAAAGTTGTAATATTCCTCGTCGATATCTTGGTCCTGAGCAGTCTGCAGAAGCTCAAACTTGTTCTTAAGTTCCAATACATACTGCTTTTTCTCGTCCTCTGTTATCTCAAAGACCTTTGTATTATTTACTCGAGTCAGTTTTTTTCCTTTCCTTTCCTACATCTATATCAAGTGTACATCTTACCATTCTGTGATCACTTCCAACATTTACTTTATTCAGGACGGTAACATCATTCACAATATATCTTCTGTTAGGGAGGATGAAGTCGATTTCATTAGTTGTTAATCCATTTGGACTCTTCCATGTCCACTTTCTGTTCACCCTTTTCTTGAAAAAAGTTTTCATTACTGACAGTCCTTGAGATTCTGCAAATTCCACAAGTCTTTCACCTCTTTTATTTCTTTCACCAATTCCAAAATTTCCTATAGTTCCTCTTTCTGTGCTGTTTTGCCTTTTTCCAACTTTAGCAATGAAGTCCCCCATAATAATAGTGTAGTGGGTTTTCAGCTCATCTAGAAGACTCTCAATTTCGGTGTACATTTCTTCAACCTCTTCATCATCATGGCTCGATGTTGGTGCATAAATCATTATAATCTTTAGCTTGTACCTCTTACAAATCTTGAGTATAATACTTGACACCCTTGGTGATGTACTTTTGAATTCCAAAATGTTGTTTTTAAAATCTTTATGGACCAGGAACCCAACTCCACCTTCACTCCTTTCACTGTTTCCATTGGTGTACAGCAGATTTCCACTTGATAACCTTATAAGTGATTCATTTCTTCTTCTTGTTTCAGCCAAACCGATGATATTCCAATTCACATTTTCTAATTCCTTTTCCAGTTCTAATATCGTGTCTTCACCGATGAGTGACCTTACGTTATAACAGGCCAAGTTCAGTTTCCGTGCATGGCAGCCTGGTCGTACCCAGAGATCCTTAGCACCCTCTGCTTCCACTCTGATCCTCTTGCTGCCGTAATAGGGAGAGCGAAAGCTGCTGGGGACTGAGGGCTATTTCTTTTGTCATGCTATCATATGCTGGAGGGTTTGGTCTTTTCCTTTTCATGCTACCAGGCATCTTGAAGAGAACCACTCTACACGTTCATTGCCACCTAAGTGACGTAACAGTGCTTACCATCAAGAAGGTGTGCATGAGTGGATTTTAGGGAGGCAGGCCAACTGGACTTCTCCTAAATCTTCTGTAATAGAGAGATATTGGATCCATCAGTGTTTTAGGCTGAGTGTCTGATAACACCCAGGATACCTGTTCCCCTCTAAGTCCCTTTGACAAGTAGTAATTATTAATTTTTTAATCTTACAAAAATATATTAAGCAAAATTTTAAGTATTTGTATTTTAAATTTTGTTTAATCTATTTCTGTCAATGGGCAAGTGGTTCCCAATAACAAACAGAAGTGGACAGTATTGGAATGACATTTCTATCTTCAATAGAGGACAAATTTCATGTGCCACATCTCACTCAGAGGATGGTGGCAACAGAATGTCATAAGTCACAATCCCTTCTAGCTTGAAGTAAATTTTCTACATTCTTCTGTCCGTTCTTAAATATCATTGTATTTCTGTGATCTTAGGAAGTATTGCAGTGATTTTCTCTTGCCTTTTGCATCACAGTATTTTAACCTGGTTCTGAACCATTTCCATAGTGGGTAAAATGGCATAATATTAAGCCATGCTTATTTCTAAAAGAGCCAATTAAGATTTAAATAAGCCATGCTTATTTCTAAAACAGCTGATTTGGTACTGATGGTACTACTGCCCTGCCTTCTGTCAGAGATAGCATCTTCTTCTCACTTGAAGCTGAGTGCCACCATTGATTCAGAAAATTCCTTCGTGGCACTTTTCCAATCGTATGGACTCGTAAGGAACTCGTACAGACTTTTTTCCATACCACGGCTAATCTGTTCAGTCTGTGGTGGGGACTGAACAGTTTTTGCTCTCTGAAATTTGAGTTTTTCATCCAGGAAAAACAAACAGACCACAAGATATATGCAATTTGTAGACAATTTGCTTTGAGACAGATGTTTCATAGAATTAACTGCCTTGGCACTACTAAAACAAACCCAGACATTTGTAGAGTGAAACTTAGCTGATAAGGATGAAAAATTGTCATTCCAATCCTGTTTCACACCAAATCATCAGGGAAGTTCATAATTCATATATTATTTGATAAATTAATTTGAGGAATCTGTACATAATGGCTCTAAATTGCACATATTATATTGTTGGTCTGCCTTGTGTGCTTGAGGAAAAGAAACAAATTACCCAAAGAAGGGAGGGGGCCCATGCACCTTCTCATAATAATTTCTCCTGTCATGATGGGATCAAAACCATGTCCTTTTCTACATGGCACAGAAAAGCAGTTATCCTAACCACTGTGCTAACTGAGAGGACATTAGTACAAAGACCAGATATCAAAAAAAAAAAAACATGGTTGTATCTTTGGTGGAGTCTGTTGAAGCCCATGTTTTTCTGTTTGAGCTGAGGGTTGGAAAGCATGGAAGAAATTTATCTACAGAAACTAGAAGAAAGGAAAATAAATGACAGTTATCAGGTTGTTTTTTTTTTTTTTTTTGTAAGGCTGTTGAAAGCCTGTGCTGTTGCAGTGGTGTGGATTAGTTGAGGGTTCAGAAGTGAGATCAAATTTGACTGACAGGGATACTAGGAAAAAAAAAAAAAAAAAAAATGAAGACTCATGTTTTTTAGGTTATCAAAGCCTGTACTGTTCTAGTAACATGAACTGAGCACAGAAATAGGCATAGAAACTAGATGAGAGGAAAAAGAAATGAAGATGATCACACTGAATTGTTGTAGTCTCCAAACTGTTGCATATGGCAAATTATCATGAACCAAACAAATCATCATAAAATGAACTGTATTACAACCAATTGATAGGATCCCCACTTATAAATCAAATGCAAATGTAAATATAAAGAATTTAACATTTAATTACAATAAAAAAAAATAAAGTAATTTTTTTTTCACTTACCTATTCCTGAAGATCCAAGAAATAGGAATACTAAAGGATGTTCTTCATCATACCAACCATTCTCTTTCCTTCGAATTGCTAACAGATAAACATGCCAGATTCAATTCTTACTCTCAAATTTACATCTAACTGAAATTTTCTAAACTGAAAACTTAATGAACCTATAATATATGAAAGAAGCAATTATATATACATACAGAACACAACAAATATTGTAACCTGTGTTTCAGGTTATAATGGTGCCTAAGCTAATGATGGCTAGAATTTTCTGCAGTATTTTGGCTTCACACGTGAAAAATTTACTTGTCTGTTGTCTTCTTGAAAAGTTTGGTAATGATTAACTTCTGACCATTATGGCAACACTGATCATCTACAGCACTCTGTTAGTGGCATGAATCTTATTGGTTGATAGTGCTGTCATATACAATGAAGAATAATAGCTCTAAAACCAATATGATTCAGCTTTTGTTATGTAGCATATTTAACAAATGCACCGATAAAATTCATGATTATTATCATTACTGTATGTGAATTTTATGACTTCCTTGGTATAGTTTTAGCTTTCAATATATACATCACTTATTATGTTGGAATTAAAGTACAGTCACTGAAATATCAGATAACAAATATGCTCTGATTTTTGTTGTTCTACATACAATTATGCAGAAAAGCACTAAATGTAGTAGTAGTAGCAAATGATCAAGAAAGCAGGCTTATATAGCATCAGCAAAAAAAAAAAAAAAAAACCCACACAATTCACCCATCCATCCTCCAAGAATATGTCTAGTTCTTCCTTGAATTTATTAAAACCATCCACTTCCACAACACCAGATGGAAGCCTGTTCCAACAATCAACTACCCCACTGGGGGGGGTTGATTGTTGGAACACATCTATCCTGTAATCATCCTTCCTCAATTTCAATTTGTGCAGCCCTCATGTGTGCAGTTTGAGCAAGAGGAAGAATGCCATTAATATTTAGTTTACTCAATCCATTCAAGGCCTAAAACACCTCAATCAGATCTCCCTGCAGGTTATAAGTCTCAAGAAATTGCAATTTTCTAGAACTGAAGCCTTTCTAGGTAAGAGCACCCTTTTATTCCTTTCACCAATCTGGTTGCTTTCTTTGCACTTGTTCCAGCAGATCTATATCCTTCCTAAAGTGAGGCCTCCAGACCTGTATAGAGTGCTCAAGATGTGGCTTAACAATGACCTTGTATAAGGGGATAATCACCTTCTTATCCCTGCTAGCAAAGCTTCTATATGTCATTGACAAAACCCCATGAGCTGTCCTGGCAGCATCTCTGCACTGCTCAGAGAATTTCGTATCTGACTGTACAATTACCCTAGGTCATCTTCATTTTCCACTACCCTAAGTGTAGTACCACACAGTTGATAATTTACTTGGAATTGCTGACACCCATATGCAGTATGTGTAATATGCTTATGAAAACAGAGATTAGAAGTCAGAGTAATCTCTAACAGAGATATGTGATCTTTTATAGAAATCTGAGTTTCAGAAGAGCAGCAGTAGAAATTGTTTTTGCAAGAAATAACACAAGACTGAGTTTTAGAAGGATTGAAGTTAACTGATTTTCTTTGCTACATTTGGAAAATTACCTGGAGTTTGGCATTTAAGGTTTTGTTGATATAGTTTCTACAGGCAAATTGTTTCTCTGCCTGCAGAAACAGTAACACTTTCTTTCAAAGTGTTACCAGGCAGTATTAGGCTTGATGTCTTTTGAGGTTATGATGGACATCATGACAAGATCCAATCTTTTTTACATTTGAGGGTACAGCTCTAAAACAGTGCTCGCAGGCTGGCCTCTACATAATCCAACAGACCGAACCTATTGGTAACTCTCAAGGAGAGTTCCGGATCAGCTAGTGTATAATCTCGCTGCCTCTACTCTGCCAGATAGTGACTGGAGGGAGTCCGAGTAATGTGCAGGCAGGTGGCATTGTCAAAGCCACATTGTGTCAAGGAGCTGGGTATATTCTTGCCATGTGTACACCACATCCAAAATTTCAATACTTCATACAGAACGTCGTCCCCTTTTCTTACTACTGATTATATCATGAATTGTTAAACTAATACAACAAAGTTATCTGCAAAAATAACTAAACTTCCTCGTTCATTTCACAAATATATGTGGTCTCAGTTCTAATCTCAATGATGTCCATTACCACTTATCGGACAACTGAGATCCATTTCCACGGATCTTAGTTGTCCAAATTATTTTCTGTATGATTCCTTTCGCTTCAAAGGTAGCTCTTGTGCATATGTCTGCTCTGATTTCCCTCTCAGAGAACTAGTGTTTTGGAATCTCCTGTATTCAATCTTCTCTGCCTTAAAATTTCTCTAACACATTCTGCCGAATGTAGACTCAACAGATGACTCTGTCAATTTGAAGTCAGAGTTCCCATCACTTGGAACACTTTAACATCCTCTCTTTGAAACTTGATTTTCTCCAGTCCAATTTTCTCACAGTGGGGTAATTTTCTTTGGTGATTTTAACATTTGCAAGTCCAAGTTGCTTCTGTTTTCTAGTCACACAGAACCAAATGGTCGAGATGCTGAGGCCTTTTCAATTACTAATCACGTACATTGTTCATTTACCTACCAGAACAACAGGCTATCCTAACCACACAGCCAACATGCTTAATCTTTTTCTCACAAATGACCCTTCTGAATACATGGTCAAGGTGGGTGGTGCTCTACACACCTCAGATCACAACTTGGTGATGGCCCCCTCTCCAATTTCTCTCATGGCCACTCTCAACCTTATGTTGTTTGGCATTACAAGAATGCAAAATGGGATGATATGTGAGATTCCTTTTCCTTGGTCAGACTACTGTTTCAAATCTGCTGATGTCAATGTCTGCTCAGATCATGCACAAAACCACTCTTGTAAAGACAAAATCCCTCACTCCACACAAAAATCTCATCGCCCCCATCCAAACCAACCTTGGCCCTCCAACAAATGCACCAAGGCTGCTCAAGACAAGAATGCTCCACATCGCAACTGGCCTGTATCCAACTCTCCAGGTTCACCTCTGCCTACACCAAAGCTCACAACAACTGCACTGTGGTTGTTAATCAGACCAAACCAGACCTCGATTACACAGGTCATTTCTTATTAGCTTTCGATCACTGCATTATAACGTTAGTATATTAGCATAATGTTATTATTATACAAATAATAACATTATACAATACAAAACTATACAAGTATTTACAAAAAACTAAAATTTTAGAATTAGCATTAGTAGAGGCATTTGATGCAAGAAAGCAAGCTTATGCAGCATCAGCCAAAAAAAAAAAAAAAAAACAAAACCCACTTCCACTTCACTCCTCTGTTCGTTCAAAATACCTGTCCAGCTGAGCCTTAAACTTATTTAGGCTATCAACTTCCACGATAAGGGATGGAAGTCTGTTCCACCAACCAACCACCCGCTGGCTAAAGGCAAATTTCCGTGTGTCTATCCTACATCTGTCTTTCCTCAATTTGAATTTATGCCCTGTCAGGTGATTATTCTGAGCGAGAGGAAGAATCTCATCAGCACTGAGCATGCTCAAACCATTCAAGGCTTTATACACCTCTATCAGATCACATCGCAGGTGCCTAGTCTTCAGACACTGTAATTTGCAAAATTTAAGCCTTTCTTCGTAAGAGCACCCCTTTGTTCTATTCACTAATCTTGTTGCCCTTCTCTGTACTCGTTCCAGCAGCTCTACATCCTTCTTGAAATGAGGCCTCCAGACCAGTATACAGTACTCTAGGTGTGGCCTGACCATTGCCTTATACATGGGAATAATCACCTCCTTATACCTGCTAGAAAAATTCTTATATATCATTGACAATACACCATGAGCTACTCTTGCAGCCCGTCTGCACTGCTCAGAGAACTTCATATCTGACTGCACAACCACCCCCAAGTCCCTTTCATTCTCTACCACTGTCAGTGTAGTACCACAGAGTTGATACGTTGCTCTGGGTTTGCTGTTTCCTATGTGTAGTACTTTACATTTGTCAATGTTAATCTTCATTTGCCACCTCTCAGCCCATCTGCTCAACCTTTCCAGATCCTGTTGCAGCAGCATAGTGTCAGTAGTGTCCTTGACAACCCTGCCTACCTTTGTATCGTCTGCAAACTTCGACATTAAGCTTGATATACCATCATCAATATCATTTATGAATACAGAAAACAATAATGGACCCAGCCCTGAGGGACTCCACGACGAGCAGTGTCCATTGATTACCACTCTCTGTCTTCTCCCCCTCAGCCACCCCTTTATCCACAGCAGCAATTTGCCTCCAATGTCACACTGCTCGATTTGTTCAGCAGTCTTCCACGTGCAACAGTATCAAAAGCCTTTCTAGGATCCAAGTATATAATATCAAAGTTATTCCCTGCATCCAGTTCCTTTGTGACTGCATCATAGTATCCAATCAAATTGGTCAGACAAGACTTCCCCTTAACAAAACCATGCTGTGTCCGAGCTATAACTGAAGTCTTGTCTAAATGATCCTGCAGTGCTTCTTTAACTAGTGCCTCCATTAATTTTCCTGGAACAGAAGTTAAACTCACAGGTCTATAATTACTTGTGTCAGCCTTTGATCCTCCTTTGTGAATTGGGGTCACATTTGCACATCTCCAGTCTGTGGGTACCTCCCCTGAGTCCAAGGACGCTCTCATAATGGCTAAGGGTTTGCTTACTTCCTCTCCTGCCTCCTTTAATATAACTGGATAGATCCCATCCACCCCAGGTGCCTTTCTTGTGTTTCTTTTCAACAATTTCTCCTCCACTTTACTCTCAGTTATTACAAGATTCTCTAGCTTACTGCTAGAGTTGAATACACCTCTGGCTTTCCCCTCGCTAAATAACTCCTCATGTGTGAATGTCGATGCAAAATATTCATTTAGTTTGTTAGCTACCTGAGCAGGATCATCAACAGTTGACCCATCGATATCAAGTGGACCAATCTGATTCGTCCGCTTCCTTATAGAGTTTACATAAGTAAAGAACTCTTTGCTGTTTTTCTTTGCATCCCTTGCCAAAGATTTCTCGTAATCTGCCTTTGCCTGCCTAACCTCCTTTGTAACTTGGTTACAGATCAAATTGCATCTATCATAGGCTTTTGTGTCATGTGTTAATTTGTATGTATCCCATGCATGTTTCTTCTCTGCCATATGCCTCATCAGTTCATTTGACATTCATTTAGGCCTAAACCTTGAAAAATATTTCTTAGTTGGTATGTAAAGCCTAGTAGCTTCCAAGATAAGTTCTTTGAATGCTTCCCATTTTGTATTTGCTGTTGGTAACATCATCAGTTGGTCCCACTGTATAGAATTTAAATACTGTCTCAGTCCATCGTAGTCACCTTTATGAAAGCAATAACCCTTCCCTTTACCCCTAATGGTAGTTACCTCTTTGAGTAAATCCCACTTCAGCACACTGTGATCACTGCCACCTAGTGGTTCCTTTATCTGCAGATTCTTAATGCATGAAGAATCACTGCTGATAATCAAATCTAGAGTATTCCTCCCTCTAGTTGCCTCCCGAACATGCTGATGTAGAAAACAATCATCCAATAAATCCACAAAAGCCTTGCTAGTGTGTGAGTGACCATCCCCCAAATTCCAGTCAATATCTGGGAAATTAAAATCTCCCATTATAAGACTCTCTGATTTACTGGCCCACTCTATTTCCCTGTACAGTTTCTTATTGTACTCATCAGAGTCATTAGGCCTATAGCACACTACTACTCTCAATTTTGATCTCCCAATGTTTATGTCACACCAAACTGACTCGACACTGCACTGTCCAGCGATGTCCACTGGCTTCACTTCCTTGGATTTTATGTATTTCTTAACTAATAGCATAACCCCTCCTCCCTTCCTATCCAGTCTATCCTTTCTGTAGACGTTTTACTCCCCAAATTCCAGTTCTGCATTCCTTATATCTGTGTGACACCACGTCTCTGATATCCCAACAATATCTGCCTTTGATGTTTTGAGCAATACCTCAAATTCATCAAACTTATTTACTAAACTCCTAGCACTGGTGTACACGCAGGTAAACATGCACCTATTTCTATTCTTAGCTACCCTAACACAACCCATGCGTTTACTCTTACCGCAATGAATCCCAGCAGTCTCTGAAATATCCTGCATCTTGTTTTTCAGGCTTCTGCTCATTCTAATAGAAGCAGTGCAAGAATCTCTTTCATCTCTGCCAGTGGCTACTGTTAATCTATTCATCTTTGTCTTCCCCCAAGCTAGCAGTTTTCCGACCCACCTAACACTGCCTCGATAGCATCAGCAAATATTCTTGCACACTTTCTATTTAAGTGTATCCCATCCCTGTAGAAGCAATCTCTCCTGTTAACAAGTACAGTCCAGGCTGAAAAAAATTCTACCCCTTGAGCTTTGCACAATCTTTCCAGGGCCGAATTGATCGACAAGGCTCTCATCATATACTCCCTGCTATCGTGTCTGGGCAGAATTGCAGACACTTTCAAATTCAACCCTATTTCACGGCTTTTTTTCAATAGTGACCTTGTACTTGTTAAGCAATTCTGCCGGTCTCCTACTCTTGATATCATTAGTGCCAACGTGTACAACTATATCACCTTTTGTGCCCTTAAAAGATGATATCTGCTCTATAACGTCATCAACCTTTGCCCCTGGCAGACATACCCTGGTCCTGTTCCACCTATCCTTTTTACAAAGCATGTTTCCCGTTTCCCTGACAATAGAGTCACCAAGAACTACTAGTTCCTTTGGGACCAGCGCATTCTGCCTTGGGGATTGCCACTGTGTTGTTCGATGACCAAGTGCAAGCTCTGGCATTGATGTGGGCAGCTGAGAGCTTGATGGGCCCCTCAATTTAGTTCCTTCAAGGGCATCCACCCTGTCCTTCAAGCTCTCATATAGGCCCATAAGAACGCTGAGTTGTTGCCTGATTTCGATACACTCCTTGCATCGCGCACACACAAAGACATCCCCCATGGCAATATCATGTCCCGTACCTGAATGCTCCACAAACATCATGCAAGCTGTGCATTTTAGAAGGCTGTGATTCAGAAGGCAACTGCCCCCCCTCAGTTCTCCTCTGAGCCACAGCACTTCCATTAGCTTGAGCCTTTTGTTTTGCTGCTCTGGTCTGAGTCATGATTTCTTTTAATTTAAATAAAATTTCAATTTCAGTTTATAACCCTAACTTATCTCCCAACACAGTTATAATGGGATATATATTTTTTAGTGTCAAGTATTAATTATCTCCGAGTTCCCTTTATATAACTTCCGTATCAGTTATGTATTAATTATGTTACGTTTGTAATCTAAGTCGGTATATGTATTTAGTTAAAAGTACAATTTAAATGCCAACGAAGTTGAACAAGTTTAATAGATTTTACCGATCACCGAAAATATTATAAACCTATACTATACTAACGCTATCTAGGTTCGATATATAACGATCGTATGACAAAGACAAAGTCGGGAAGTTACGAACGGTAACTCTATGGACACTTAAGTATTAATTAACTTTCAAATCTCGCTGTCTCAATTCAGAATAAACTAACGATCCTTACTAGGTCTATAAGCTACTTACAAAAAATAATCTGATGTAAAAAATATTTAATAAGTGGCTAAATATGGCTAAAAACTTCTCGTTCAGCGGAGTTGCGACTTGTAACACGTGAATACCCTTACCGATACTTTTATGCAATTGCAAGGCCAAATAAAGAATAAATACAACAAATTAATCAGAAAATCACAAAATAATGCTGTACTACTAAATTTAAATCAAAAGTGTTAGAAAAACAATAATTTCAAATCAATAAATAAGAAAAATCCACTTAGCGGCTTTGAACACGTCTGGCCCCTACTAGCCTCGTCAGCAGACTTGACGGAAAATATTGCAGTTCCTGAAGCGTTTGCTCACCAGTATGTAGTCAATTTAGTTTCTTACTGTATTCTCATTATTCGATTCCACGGAAGATATCCAGGTATACAGGCGACGTTTAGGCAATTTAAACCATGTGTTGGTTATCATCATATTGCTTTCTTGGCAGAATTCAAATAGTATGTCCCCTCTATGATTGCTTATGCTTAAGTCCATATTTGCCAACCAGGTCCATTCTGTACCCTTAACCAATTTTGGCATTAAAGTCACCCATCAACAGCGTTATTTTGTCCTTCCTAATTTACTAAGAACTTTATCCAGCAGATCATAAAAGGCTTCAACTTCATTGTTGGTCAGATGTAGGTGCATATACTGTAATATGTTAATTTTAAAAGGTTGTCCTTGCAATTTCAGTAATATCATTCTATCTGTGATCGGTGTGTAGTTTATAATGAATGTATTGAATTCTGATAGGACAAAAATGCCTACTCCATTGCAGTGACTGTAATCTTGAGGTTCACTTCCGGAGTAATATAGAGTACCATGTTAATGATGGCACATTCCCGAGTCTGGCCAGCAAAGCTCGCTGATCCCTAATAGTTGTAAACCCATTGTTTTAATCTCTTGAATGACACTGTCATTACTCTCCATTACTATAGAGAGAAAACAAAGTCTTATGACACCCTAGTTCTGACATTTGGGGATTTCTTTGCACCCCTTGCCCTTAAATGGGCAAGGGTTACAAAGAACCCCCCGACTCAACATAGTAAAGTCAAAACTTTGCATAGCTACAGGAAATATCAGGAGCTTATATGCCACTGAAAAACTTTCACTGGGATAGTTTTTCTTTCTGGGTTTCATAAAGAAATTGTGTACAAGAACCTGTAAGGTATGCTGCCACTGCTGTCTTTGCAACTATTTGGCTTTTGTTTGAAGGTACGGAATAGTTACAAAAAAAAAAAAAAAAAAAAGTTATGAAAACTGGGAGACAAGGAAAATTCAAAATTCAGTGTGTAGAATAAATAAACAAAATTTGGAACAAGTTAGTGCTTTGTATCTAAGAACAGTCTTTAATGAAGCTGAAAATAATATTATAGAATATAATATAGCAGAAGGTGTAGGATGCCAATTAATCTGGTGGTGGTGGTGGTGGTGGTAGGTGTCCTTTGAAAATAAGGTTCCCATGTTAACCATCTGAAGTCTGTTCTGCCTTCCTAAGTGTAGTCAAATTTTTACTGCAAGTTTTTCTTTCTGGGTTTCATAAAGAAATTGTGCACAAGAACCTGTAAGGTATCATGCCACTGTCTTTGCAACTATTTGGCTTTTGCTTGAAGGTATCGGACAAGCACAATGCTCTGTTTGTAATTTCAGGTTACTTGTTTTCCTTCTCCCACTAGGTAAACAAATAGCAGAGTTGGGGGCGAACCCCCAGAGTCACATTACAATTAACACTATACACTATGTCCTCATTCTTTGCTCTGTTAGCCAGCAATTTCTCGTAATCAGCCTTTGCCAGCTTAACTTTTCTGTGGCATCATTACAGATGCAGTTGTAGTTATTTCCCCCCCCCCAATTAAAACCAAACATGAAAGGTATTAGAACCTATAGTACTTAGTATGCATGGGTTTAAGACTGAGAAGAGAAGATACTTGTTGATATTATGCTTGAATTTCTGTAGACTTACTTTTAAGGAAATATATGGTGAAGGAAGGTTGTTACAAAAAACAAAGTAAAAGTGATAAACGAGGAAGAAGGAAAGTTGGTTCTGTGAGTTTGGACTTCTACGGCATTACAGGCTTCACTACTTTTCATTATTCTAAAACTTTTCCATGCCATCGTTTTCTGCCTGTTAAACTCATTATTCATCCATTAAGCTAGCTCATTATTCATCCATCCTGGCATCCTCCTCATACTATAATTTCTCAATGGTATACAGTCATTTCTGCTATAATCTGATAGTTGTGTTCTTGCAAAAACTCACACTGTAGAAAATCGTACAACAAAAAATAATAGGTAAAGAAATATCTATAGTCTTATCCTAGTTGTTTTCGAAAGATTTATTATTGTTTTCACATAGTATAAACAAAAACACAATCACTCAAAATAGTTGCTACTTTTGAATAATTTCAACTTTTGAAATAAACCCGAAAACAGAAGTAATTAATAGTTACTTCTGTTAATAACTTTTAATATTTATATAGAAAATAAGCAGAAATCTTTGTGCATGTGAATGTTTGAAAATTTTGCACACTTAATGGCCTTTTAATCTAGAAAATGGACTAAGAAATTGGAATAAGAGACTGATGTTTCAATTTTATGTCTAAAACTTTTTTTTTTTTGTAATTTGCAGTAGAATTAATTTTTTCTTTTTTTTTGGTAAAAAAGTCTAAAACACATCATCACGTTTAAAAAATTAATTTTTTATTAAAATTTAGAGTTACACACAATAAGCATGCAACTCTTTAAGTTACACAAAATAAGAGTCCCATACAACATACAATAAGTATTGTAATCCATTAATAAAAGATGAAATATCAGCAATGTTCAAACAGAATTAAAAAAAAAAAAAAGGATACCTATCAGGTGTCCTGCCACCATGTTTGCTACAATTCATTCATTTTGAACAAAATGAGAAGTTAGTTAAAAAACAAATTTTAGGAAGTGCAACTGTCTTTTTTTTGATATATTATTTTTAAAATGTATCTGTCAGCTGCATGAGTTTGCTGGACAGCTGGGCTTTTACTATAATTATCTATTTCCATTATAAAACTTTTTTTATTAATAATAATTTCATTAGAATTACATCAGTGTAATTCATCAACTTCAAATGTGCATCACTGATTATTTTTTTAACTGGAAAAGTATAAGCATAAAAAATTCATAATGATCTGTGTTAGTGGACAAAATTGCACTACATACCCAGTCACGTATTATTTTGCCAATAGTTTCGGTTTTGGTTTCAACAACTCTGGAGGTACAATTGAAGTTCAGCAGTTTAAATTTTTTTTTAATAATAAAATTGCTGTTACTAAAGATATTTGTTCTTATTATCCAATATAGTGTCAGAATAAAGAACAGAATTATAAAGTACACACTTTTAAACTATCTCTGGTGCACCTGACAGAGGGTAAATACTGCTCTTAAAATCATCAATACTTTCAATATCATAAATATTTCACTTTACAAAAGTAAACACAAAGTATTTTTTTACAATATAACCAAAATTTTTTTTAAAAGTTGTAGTAAAAGGAATCAGTTACCTGAGGCCACTGTGGTAATTGGCCCTTCTTGGCCCACTATGACTTCTTTTATCCTCTGTTCTAGAGGAAATCTTCTTCGTTCTTCTGCTTCCTTTTGCTTCTGTAGTTGTTCAAACTAAAATAAGATATGTGAAAGAAAGCTTTGTTCAACTAGAAATCAGATTATAATATATGTTATATAGAATAAATAGCTGTTCCCAAATTACAATAGTT
Source organism: Mastigoproctus giganteus (assembly GCF_048544385.1). Taxonomy (NCBI): domain Eukaryota; kingdom Metazoa; phylum Arthropoda; class Arachnida; order Uropygi; family Thelyphonidae; genus Mastigoproctus; species Mastigoproctus giganteus. The sequence continues at coordinate 203,955,085 of NC_143584.1, read as the reverse complement.
ACCTATTGTAATTTGAGAACTAGCAGCTGGCTCTTCCTGAATTCCCAATTTCAGTAGGAACAGCCATACCAAGATTATTAAATATCACTCATTTAATCAAAAATTCCTTAATTTTAACCACAACATCAAAGATGTTAACATGCTGGGAAAGGGCAAATCTGGATTCAACAAAAAATTCAGAAATATCACCATTTTTAAAGTATATATGAGGTTCTTAATACAATAAGTTCACTTCAAAATTGTTGTTACAGATATTGAGAGTGTGAAAATTCCTACTTTCATGCAAAATTGTCAATTCAACCTTATAGGTTGTAGGAAGAGCAAGTCTCATGGTGGAAGCTTTACTCAGTTATTTTGAAAAGGTGTAGTTCTGACAGTAGTGAAATTAAACCATAAGGCTATCTGATTGAGCACACCAAATTTCAGATAATGAGTAGGCAGCTACTCACTTCCCTCAAGAAAGGACGCTTTTTGTTTTTAAGCATGCTTCATCTGTGAACAGGATCCAAATGGCAATAACTGTGACACTAATATAATTATAATACAGCATAATACAGAAATAAACTGATAAACCAACTCTGAATACAAAATATTACTAAACTGCACTAAGAATTTTTCAGATGACTGAATGAATGAAGTAGTACAACTGAAACTGGTATACGTGTGTGTGCCTTTGGAAATCTAATATGAATGGAAGGAAACTAGAAATGAAGGCAGAAAACAGTGCTTTCACTGGAAATAATCTTGACATTCTTGTTGGTTGTCTGTTAAAATGTTCTAATATTTATACAGTGGAGGATATATTGCACAAACACACAAATTAAGAAGAGGAATCCTAAGTGTCAATGGATATCTTTGTATCATGGGAAAGGATATGAAAAGATAACTGTGGTTATCTCATCCACACTAATTTTCCAAAGATACATACATCATTTTAGTTATACTGCATTCATTCATGTATTTGGTAAATTGAGATTATTCTGTATCATGTTAAGCACTGCAGACAAAAAATTAGTCACCTGTGTAAATGTTCAATTAATCATGTATAACTCATCGTTTAGCATGAACCTTCAAAAATTCTAGTTGGCAGGGATTCAACTATACCTCTTAAATAGTTTACATCAATATTAGACTATTCTGAAAACAACTGAGCCTGATATTCATTCAAGTTTTGTGGATGTTGTTGTTGTGTTTTCACTTTCTGTTCCAGACAGCTCTATACATTCTCTATAGAATTTAAATCTAGTGACTTGACTGGCCAATTTAAATGCCCTACAATTCCCTCTTATTCCTCAAGCCAGTTTAAAACAGTCGAGTCCCTGTGAACTGGACAGCTGTTATCTTGGAATACAGGATGAATCAAATCATGAGTATCACCCAAACGTTCAGCAAAAGACATAACATCATTATCCAGAATATTTGTATAGCCAACCTGATTCATCCTGCTTAGTATTTCAAGTAGGGGAATCAACTCATAATAGTTAAAAACATCCACAAAGCATCACTGACCCACCAAAAAGGTGTTTCATCCAGACTGTGGTGCAAGGTATACCTTGCACCTTAGTCCACTCCTGTATATACCTTGCACACAGTCTGGATGAAATGCCTCATTGCTTTTCTTGCAAACTTGATGACTGGCATTGTTAGAGTATAGGTAAAATTTGGATTTTTCACAGCTTTCCAATCATCAAAAGTCCAATTCTTATACCTTTTGGCCTGTATCAGCCAGGCTTTTTTATTTGCAGTTGTTAACATTGGTCTTTTTCAGGGTAGCTACTCCAGACATCCATGTTATGCAATTCTCTTCATAGTGTTCCTTCAGAAATCAGCAGATAAGTTCCTTGGTTAACCATTTACAGCAGTTCTTGTCCTATTTGAAATTGTTTTCATTTACTAGATACAATATTCATTGATGTTCACAATCACTTAGCACATATTTTTGACCACAATTCTGCTACTGATTTCTGACTGATCTCAACACACACCATTCCATAAAAATTCATTACTGGTCATTCTGACACCCAAGCAAAGGGCACAACCTCATTATCCAGAATAATTTTTATTCTAGATGATGAGGAATCTTGTTAAAGAAATTCAACTATTTCTTTAAATTAACTACTTCTATTTCTTCTATTTCTAATTCAACTATTTCTTCTGTTAAAGAAATTCAACTATTTCTTTAATAGGATGTTCTTTAAGCCCGCCAACATTCACTAATATCTTTTCCGTGTTCCATCTTTCATGGTGGAAACCCTTGATTCTTCAGTAACAGCTGGTATACCTGTAAATAGAGAAAATGGATTAACCTTATATTCTAATTTCAGTGCTATAAGCAAACATGCATAAAAGATACATCTGTTATATGCCCTAAATACCACAAGTGATTAAATTTTTGTTCAGTATCCTATATGTGATTTAACAACTACGACATAACTCATACAATATGAGTTAAGGAAAAATTATTCATTTTCAGTAGTTATGAGAGGGTCTTAAATTAATTGCTAGTGAAGAATTTTAAGCAGCACTGGTTTTTTTTGTTTTTTTCCTTATAAAAAACTCTGCCAATAGTTTTTTTTTTTTTTTTTGGCATTGACTTTTCTAAATAATTTTAAAAGTTTATATAATTTAAAAACAGACGTTTTTTTGACATTGACTTTTCTATATAATTTCTACTATTTTACATTAATAATCATTTTAACATCACATTTATTGCACAATACAATTACTGACCTGGTGATCACATGCTTGCCTTTGTTTACTTATATAAGTGTTTCAGGTATGATTTTTGTTACTACTTTAAGCAGTTATGCAAAATTTATAATAAAATCATGTTCCCAATAAAGTTAAAGGAGTGGACCAATTATCAGAAAGAATGGACAAAAGAATGGCTCTTTAAGGTAAAATAAATTTCACCCACTATTTTGAAGATTCCTTCTAAAGATTTTTTCCTTCCCAAAAAAACCTTTTTGGGGGGGGGTGTCAATAAAAATCCTGTGGAAGTGCCTCAGGACCAAAGGAACAAAATTCTGGGTAATTTTTAGCAGTTCTGAGTTACTGACCTAAAGCACTGGTCATTAAATTTTTCTGAATACCTTACTTTTAAATACTACTCAAATAATGATTGTATGTCTCATTAGAAAGCTTCTACAAAACAGACTGAAGAAATGGGTATTTCATGGATCAACTAATTCAACATTAGTGCTACTGTAAAAATATATGCACAAAATAAATCTGAGTATAATTAGGGCTTTTTCCTAATTAAAAGTTCTTATTATAATGAGTGTGTATAGCTATAATTACCTTTTTGGAGTAAGTTAGCAACAATTTTTTTATATCTGCATTTCTAGCATAGTCTTCTGGTTTGTGACCAATATCATTTTGTGCCAGTGGATCTGCACCTAAAAAAATAATTAATGATTATGCATATATTTTATAATTACAATAATGAAAGAATTGTGGAGAAGATAGTATGTAGATTTACGTCACTCTATCCACCTCACACACTGCTGTCATACACAATAAACGATCACTAGTTGCTCACCCTCTAAACTGAAAATTCTGTATCACTGCAAACTAATCACACTCAGACATATCCACACTGTTCAGAGCATGTAAACTGTATTTACCATTCCACCCCTGTATTGCACAACTGATTATTTCTCTTCTACACAGTATTACTACTGGTACTGTGTATGCAGTTATTCATCCTATGCATTTTTATACATATTCCAATTGTTTATTTCAAAAATCTGTTTAATTTCAATGACAAATCTATGTAGCCTAACCCTCTGATCTATACTTCTATTTATTGCCTAAATTCCACACTATAATAGAGTGCAAAAAAGGGCAATACTAATATTCAAATCAGCCACCAATACAATATTTATTATTATAAAACATGGAATTAACATTTGCTTAATTTCAACTTTGTTAAGGAAGAAGAGAAATGGTTACAATATTAAAATATTATCTACATTTCTAAATGTCCCACTGTATTTTACATTATAAAGAGTAATCAAATCAGTACATAGCTTACCATGTTCAAGAAGAATTTTAACTGTACAAATGTCATCAGAAAGGACAGCATAATGAAGTGCAGTACAGCCACGAAATGTCGCATGAGTGTTAAGTCTATCACAGAACTCATCTTCCCGAATTACCCATACTGTAAAAAATAAATAAAATGAAACAGGTTTTAAGTCTGATTGAAGTCAATACCACAAATAGAATTAATGTGAAAATGTTCTTTGTGAAAATCATGCACCATGATTTTCACAAAGAATTAGCAAATGTATAAATAAATTTCCAAGATATAAAATGGCAAATGCTATGTTGGCCTTTTCATAGTTATTAAAAGTAGGATTTCTCAAGCTGATAAAATAGAGGGACAGTTATTTGTTGAAAAAAGTAGCTAACAGATGGTAATATTGAATTCATACCAATATTCTGATTTCAACCATAAATCAAACATTATGTGGTAAAAAATTTCTTCACATTTGACCACTCAGCTATGGCAGCTGTTAGATTTTGGGCTCTATGATTTTGTAGCTCAGCTCAATTGTCCCTTATTTCCACTTTATGCACTACATTGTAAATTAGATTTCCTATAAACATGTCTCATTTGGAAGCATGGTATCATTATAGGAAATTGACAATTTTGAATTTAATTAAGTATACATACTTATATACTTATATTTGTACACATTGTGAACAAAATCAACAAAAGTAAATAATAAAACTTAATTTTTTTTAAATTATGCTTTTTAAGAAACATTATTTAAAAAAAAACTACTAAATAATGTAATTAATGATACAAAAATACATCTAGAGTTAGTGCATCTGCACCTAAACTGACCTGATATAAAATTATCGGCACACATGCATTAACAGGGTATATCAATGCACCCGATGTCATTCTTGCAAATCTAGGTTTAGTGTATCCTGTCACTTATACATAGATTGAGAAAACACTTCCGCAGTGAATCACAGTTTGGATTTTATATATAATGGTGTATGAGGGAAAATCATTGGTAATGTAAAATTATCAAAAAAAAAAAAAAAAAAAAAGTATTATGCTAGTAAATGTAAAATAATGAAAAAAAAAAAAAAAAGTAAGTCTTTACAATTTGATACCCCTTCCAACTGATCATTGCAAGTACTAGTGATTGACATGCCTAGCCCGCTATGGTTAGTCTTAGTTAGGGTGTTTATCCCCCACTATCTCTTCCCTCTTGCCGCTGTTTTAAACAAGACTAATGGATTTGTGTGTAAAACGGTTTTCATAATCTATTCTATACAAGATAATGGACATACCATTTTTTGCTCGAATCCGTCCCGAATTCGGGACGGATTCGAGCAAAAAATGGCGTAAACTAACATAACCTTCTTTAAGTAGTTCAAAATGAAAATCTATTAAAAAAACTATTTTTTTTGCTTGAATAATCCAGTGCCAAGAGGGAGAAAAGTGTGTTTTCTCAATCTGTGTATAAGTAACACGATATGCTAAATCTAGATTTGCAAGAATGATGTCAAATGCATTGATATACCCCATATAATGCAAGTATGCCAAATTATCAAATGGGATACCAAGATCATAAAGTTGTAACTTTATGATCTTGCATAAAAAAATAAGAAGGATTACTTTACTTGAAAAGTAAAGTAACAAATGCTTTTTCAGATGCCTTCTCCAATACTGAACCAATAAATGAATAGAGGCACATATATGATATTTATTTTGTTGTTACAGGACACTATGCATCTTTTTTTTTTTTAATGTGACTAAATCAATATGGTCACACTAGTTGAAACATGGACAAATACAAAAATGTATACAGTTACCCTTTTTCGAAATGATATAGGGAGTAAGTCCATAGAAATTAATCAGCAAACACATGAGTTATATATTGTTTAACAATCGTATTCGAAACACAACTATGCTTTTAACACAATTTTCAAAAAACGAAACAGAAGTTTTCAAATGCAAGGACCATTATAGGATGTACCACCACCATTCACCTTGTAAATGCCAGTATCAACCATACACCTTTGCACTTCCATTTGTTTGGGCCTTAGCAAAAACATCTGATAGGGAATCAATATGATGAATAAATTAAACAGTAAACTGAACCCTGGTTGAATGGGAATGCACTGAATTTTACAGCGGAGGTATGGCTGCTCTCATGACATGATAGGATGAGGGGGGGTACGATGGGTTTAAGTAGAAAGGGTGTACACTAATGTGCCTTGATTTATGTACAATTTCACTGTTTCATGATTACAAAAACATTGCCTTACTTTTCAAATAGTCCTCGTATGCTATGTATCAAAAATACTGAACTTACCTTTAAAAAATTAATATAAGCTCAGCCAACAATTTATGTATATGTTTTCAAGTAAAAGACACCTTGAATTTTCTTGCAATGCAGTGATATAGATATCTTCTCTTCTAAAAACCCAAAAAACAAGCATTTTTCCAAACCATATCATATCCATTATTATAAAATATGAATTTGATTAAAGAGGCCTGTGCACTCTGGATTCATTATTATTGTGGATTGTGTTACACAGAGCAAAACAGAAGACAGAATAAATAATGACAAGTTTAATACTAATTGCAAAACACATATATTAAATATATACAAAACCTTTCGGTTATTATGGTAACCTTCATCAAGCAAACTGACAGTTAAGAGTGTGGAACATGAGGGTGTGTATTGCCAGTCATGTATATGAAACTGTGTGATGTAATAGTTAACTGTTTGATGTTGAAGCCTGTGGCTGTGACATATGTGAACGTTGCCAACGTTTGTCATTCATCAAAATGGTTGCTTCAATAATAGGGTGGACACGACATCCATTATGGTAACCTTCATCAGAAGTATGTATGTATTTGATATTTAATATATGTGTGTTTTACAATTAGTATTAAACTTGTCATTATTTATTCTGTCTTCCGTTTCGTTCTGTCACACAATAATCCATAATAATAAAATATGAATTTGTTTCATTAAGTAGGATCAAAAATTAACAGGAATAATAAATTTTATTTAAACAAATATATTTACAGATAATTGCTCAATGAATTTTTCAAAATGACCTTGGTTATATATTTTTTTAGTTATATAATTGCAAAAAAAAACTGTTGCAGACATTTTTTTTTTTTTAAGTCATAGCCACATACAGGGTGTCTCAAAAATATTGGTACAAACGTTTAGGGGAGGTAGGTAACATCTAAAGGAATGTGAATCGCATAGGAACCCATAACCGGAAACGTCACGGGAAAGAAGTAGCAGAGGCACAAGAAGCAGAAATGACACAAGACAGTAATTAGTGGCAAACATTTATTTGACATAATATTAAGAATGGAGTACGAGATGGATGCATTTCATGATGTTACAACAGATGCTCAAAGGTTCCACCATGAGACGCGATGCATGCGTGACACCAACGCAGCATGGATTGGCAGACATGGTCGAACACACCTGGAGTTTCTTTGACAGTAGCAGCAGTGCAGACAAGTCTCACCACGAGATCCATTTCTGTCTCCACAGGCGATTCATACACGATAGATTTGAGGGTCCCCCACAGAAAGAAATCAAGGATCGATAAATAAGGGGAGCGTGGGGGCCAGGTAATGGGTCCACCACAGCCAATCCATCAACGCCCAAAACACCTGTTCAAATGGTCATGAACACACCGTCCATAATGGGCAGGCGCCCCATCATGTTGAAACCAAATGTTGCATCTCACATTTGCTGGAACATTGTCAAGTAACCCTGGTAGAACTTGTTCAAGAAAGATCCTATATTTAGCTGAGTTCATGCGGGATGGTAACAGGTATGGGCTGACTAAGCAGTCACTGACCATACCTGCCCACACATTTATTGCGAAGCGATATTGTGCAGCATGGGGGCGCACACCGTGTGGGTTGTCGTGAGCCCACACATGAGTATTGTGTTGATTGAATAAGCCTTCCAGAGTGAAATAAGCCTCATCCATGAACAAAACATAGGCTGGAAAATTCAAGTTGAACACTTTCTAGGAGAAACCACTGCACAAAAGCCACATGTGCAGGATGATCTTGGGGAAGCAGTAACTGAACCCTTTGGAGATGAAAGGGGTATAAGGAATCATCATGCCAGACACGCTGTACACTGCAACGAGACACTCCTAAGGCAGAGGCAATGGCACGTGTGCTGGTAGTAAGATTATTCTGGATGGCATTCAACACACTTTCTTCCATGGCGGGAGTTTGCGTCGAACGTGGTCTGCCCGCACTACTCCTGTTACCTCTAAATAACCCATAATCGCACAAATTTTGATGCACATGCGCGCAAACAAACGGTGGTCCGGTACATGTCTGTCTGGGAAGCATTCTCCATAAATTCGTTGAGCGGCTCGTTCATTGCCCTCTGCTAATCCATACACTAGGTGCATGCCTGACAGCTCACAGTTTGCATATCGATGCATGCTCTTCGTGCGGCGACTACTGCTTGAATGAGTAAACCAGAAATTTTCCCTCTTGCGAACTGATGAACGCCGTCTACTGACTTACAGTGACGTTTCTGGTTATGGGTTCCTATGCGATTCACATTCCTTTAGATGTTACCTACCTCCCCTAAACGTTTGTACCAATATTTTTGAGACACCCTGTATTTTATGCACATAAGTCAACTTCAATCAGTGCAATACCTCCACTTTGTTTATGGGAGGCTTGAAGTGGTGAAACCCATGATTAGTATCCAGAGAAAAGCTTCAAACCTTCCATCATGCAGTATGACTTATGTCTTTTATCCAGGACAAAGCTCCAACAACTTTCCATCATGCAGTATGATTCCATCTCTTCTATCATGAAGTATGAGTGATGTATTTTGAGGTTATGATGGGCATCATGGCAAGATCCAATCGTCCTTACATTTCAAGGGTACAACTCTAAAACAGCATTCACAAGAAGGTCACTATATAGGCCATGGGATTGAACCTGTTCATAACTCTCTTGGGGAAGGGGGGCATCCAGATCAACTAGCGCAGGGGTTGGCAACCTGCAGCTCTTTGAACATGTAACGTAACTACAACTCTAACTTTTAGCCCACATTTATGACAAGTGATGTATTTCTGCAAGCAAATATCTTCGAGCATGAATTATATTAAAAATAAATCAAGAAACTTTCTGAACAATGCGAGTCTCTCAGCATGTTTAAAGATGAAAATTACGGCATACTCGTCTGATGTTGAGAGACTCGCTGAAGAAGATCAGCACAAAATCACATTAATTCATATGTGATTGGATGTTTGTTATTTTTTCAGTATTAATAAATAATATTTAAAAATATATATTTTTTAATAAAATACCTTCTCTCACTATTCCATTTCTTAAAAATCCCCCCCCTTCCCCAACTTGAGCTGAGGTGCAGCTCTTCGGATTCTTTTTTTAATTAGATCAAAAATGGCTCTTCAGTCAAAACAGGTTACCAACCCTTAAACTAGTGTATAATCTTGCTGCTCTGCTCTGCCAGATAGTGACTAGAGGGAGTCTGAGTAGTCAGTATGCAGGGGGCATTGTCGAAGCCATGTTATGTCATGGAGCTGAGTATATTCTTGCCTTGTGTACATCACATACAAAAATTCCATTACTTCATATATGTCCTCCTACATTTTCTTACTACATTATACATCATGAATAGCCAAACTAATAGAACAAGCTCATCTGCAAAAAAATCTAAAACTCTCAAACATTTCCTCATTCATTTCACAAATATATGTGGTCTCAGTTCCAATCTGAATGATGTACATTTCCACTTTGAGCCTGCCAAGCCTCATATACATTTTCTGACAGAATCCCAATTATCACTTGATTCAACCATTGCTAATCTCAGTTGTTCTAATTATTCACTGTATAACTCCTTTCACTTTAAATGTGATACTTGTGCATATGTACACTCTGATATTCCCTTTCAGAGACTTAGTTATTTGGAATCTCCACTGTTCGATCTTCTCTAGCTTAATAACTCATCCAAATCTCCAGGTTCATTTTCAGCCTATGCCAAAGCTCGCAACAACTGAAAAGTAGTTATTAATGAGTCAAAACTAGATTTTGAACAGGCTAAAAGAAGAAAACTTGCTTCTTACCCATAATGGGAGTCAAGTATTCTGGTCTCTTGCCAAAGCTACTGGCTGCAATGTTGCCTGTCTCTGCTCCCATCTCTGTTAAAACTCGATGGTTGTATTGCTATCTCAGCTAAAGATAAAGCTGATCTGCCAGCATCCAACTTTTCTTCTAACTCTTGTATTGATAATTTTTGTAAACCACCTCATACCATTCCCAGAAGATTCCATTCAATGCCCTCTATGATCTTCCATCTAAAGGGCGTCAGAAGAATTTTGAACAGTACCAAGAAAGCACCAAGCTCCTGATGATATTTCTCCACTTTTTCTCAAGACTTGTATCCTGAGCTTACCTCCATTCTGCGTCAACTTTTTACTTTCTTATTCCACTTTCTTTTTTCTTCTTCTTGTAAATTTGCTCGTATTCAGCCAGTTCCTAAAAAAAGGGTGATACATTTCTTCCATCCAATTATTGCCCCATTGAACTTACCTCTACTCTTTCCAAAGTAATGGAAAAATCATCAACCACCAACTCCTACTAAACTATCTTGACACCTTCCATCTGATCACTGATTACCAATATGGATTCTGTCAGCCCCGATCCACTGGTGATATTCTGGCTTACAGTCAACTCTGCTATAACATGGTATGTCTTCCTAAAAATCTCTGTGCTACGGCATTTCGCACACTAAAAACAACAAGACTTATGGGAAAAATAGGAATAGGGACAGAGCACTAAAAAAAAAAAGCATGTTCAGTGTGGTAAGTAAAACACTAAAAAAAAGTTAAACCAATAAAATTCCTAACAGGTTTAAACATCTTAAATTTCTAATAAATAAATATTACAGTAAATATAGCACTGTAATACATACATATTAATTAATATTTCTGTTCACTGACATTTTTTTCTGGTAAAACTGTAAAACAGATAGGCAATCAATAACAAAGATCACGGCACGCACAAATTTGCACAAGTGAGATACACAGTAACATTTTTGCGCATTAAAAATAAGAAGCTTAAAAATTAGGAATGAATAGAAGATTCTGAAAATTTATTTATGTTTTTTATATGATTGAAGATTTCATGGAAGGGGAAACACATTTCACCATAATAACATAAAAACCAACAGAATTCCAGCTATCGGTATTATCACAAATGCAATAAGATCCAAGTTTACTACCCGTTTATAATTACATTGCACTAACAGAAAAGACCAATAAACCGGGAACTGCAAATTGTTTTTATTGTTTTATGGCAGTGACCTCCAGAAATGTATCCTCTGCTCACACGATCATGCCTCACGAATTTTCTGTTCAAATTGAAAAATGTGAGCTCCTTAAAACATGAGTCAGCCTACAAGATCTTGTGAATACAGCAAATAACAACAGAGTGTCTCTGAACAATACAACTACAGTAAATGGGAAATATAGCTCTCACACATTTTACATTTTTTAAGCTTCATTGATGTGTATTGCTGCACAGGTCACTATGTTCAGCTTGGTGCCGGGTTTTGCATTAACCCAATGTTACTCACAGACGAAATCTCGCATGAGCCAACACAAAAATCAGTGGTGTGTTGGAGAAAATTCGCATTGCCAAAATGCATGTTATAGCAGAACTGACTATGTTACTTATCCATAGCCAGATTCAGTGGAAAAGTTTGGTGAAACTCAAGCAGTTGCCCTTGATGTTCAAATGCATTTGATCATGTTTGGCATAGAGGTCTTCAACATAAGCTTTCATCTTATGGTCTGCCAACTGTTTTTTGAAAATGGATATCCAGTTTTTCTCTCTGATCGCTCACTGTGGTTGATGGCAGAGGCTCTCTGTATTCTAACCAATCCACTAATGCTGGCATTCCCCAAAGTTCAGTTTTTTTTCTCCACTCTTTTCCTCTTGTTTATCAATGACCTTCTTCCACTGACTGGAAATCTTATCCATAGTTTTGCTGATGATGGCACACTGCATTCCACCTTCCAGTTTGAGAAACCTTGACCTGCACAAACAGCTTCATCTTCTTGAATATCCACTGCTAATTCTGTAAATACTCCTACTACTCAATCATTCTAAAATTCAGTCCTGTTTTACATCTCACAAAAAAAAAAGGATTCTTCTGCTCCTATGCTTATTTTAGACGACACCCAGCTTTCTAGACAAGGTCAAATATCCTATTAGGTATTACCAAGACTTTTAATCTCTATTGGCATAAGCACATCACAAATATTGCTTCCTTTGCAGCTAAAAAACTTAGTTTTCTCATTCTCTCTTTTCTTCTAAACAGCTGTTCACTCTGTACAAATCTCAACTCCTTACCATGGAATATTGTTTCCACATCTGGGGCAGTGCCCCCAAAACTTCTATCAGGCTTCTAGATTCCATTTAAAAGAGGGCAGTTAGGTGAATTAATGGCCCATCTGTTACAAAGTCTCTCCACTCTGTGTCTCATATATGTTCTATTTCTATTGCATGCCTTTTCTATAGATACTTCCATAAGCACTGTTCTTCTGAATTGGCTTCAATAATTCCCTTTAAAACCAGTCCAAACATATGCCACAACCAGTTTGCATTCCTTTACTGTCCAACTTCAAACTAACAGAACCAACTTTTCTTCTTTCTCACTTATTGCTTTAACTTCTGTTTTTTAGAAACAACCTCCCTTCGTACCCATTTCCTGAATTTTACAATCTACAGAAATTCAAACCTTCAACCCATACTACATACTACAGGTTTTAATATCTTTTGTTTGGGGTTTTCATATATCTCTCTATAAGTTAAAAATGTTTTCCTCCTAGTGATATTTATTCGAGCCAATGGGAGAAGAGAGCGAGGCAATTACATCACTACAAATGCAATTAATTATTGACAACTACCTCCATAACGTTCGCCAACCTCGTGCACATGGTTCACTGTCTAACATTTGATGTTCCATTGTAATGTTTTTTGTATATTAATGAATATTGTATACAGTTGGTCGTCGACTTACGACCGACTTCCGTTCTGACTGACAGGTCGTAAGTCAATCTGGTCGTATGTCGGCCATATATTTATTAACAGTATTTTTTAACCTTTCTAATCTTTTTATCATCTTTATGATTTATTTTTATAATCTTTTATTTTTCATTTTAAATACAGTAATGTTTTTATCTTTTACTTAGCGATACTGAATATACCTTCGTTTCTACGCCTAGGCTATCTCTCTCTCTATGAGGTTAAATTCAAACGTTCTCCACATTTTAATTGGTTTAATATTCATACTGTTTATAAAAAAACAAAACTACAATCTATAATTATATTGTACATAATGTACTGTAAACACAAAAATACAATCTAAAATTAATGTAAAATTAATACAAATGAAATTTACAAAAACAATTTTCAATCTTTGCTTGTGCTGGGTTGTGCATCGTCAGGGCCACGTTCTTGGGTTGAGGTAGGAGATGTTTATTTATAGAGATATTATGCAAAGAAAATCTTTTTTTAAAAACGCTTAAACCACCCAGTACTAGCCTGAAAATCTTCTGTGTAATCGTCTCCGGCGCGTGATTTTAAACTGAAACAAATTTCTAGCCTTTGCTTGCACTGTGTGAAGGCTTATGGGTGTATTTTTTTTGTATTAAATCTTCCATCCACATAAACAACAATTTCTCCATTTCATGGATGGGTTCCTGTCATTGTTTGATTAAAATTGTAGACTTAATAAGTGCAGAACCTTTCACAGCTTCCCGAATTCTTTCTTTGTCCTTAAGTATCGTCAATACCGTGGAATGTGATAACTTCAAGTCACATGCTATCGTATTCACTTTCTTTCCGCCTTCATACTGCTGGATAATTTTCATTTTACACTCTAAATCAATAGTTTTCCTTGACTTTTTAGCTGGCGTATATGTAGATGAAGTCATTTTCCTTTTACTAAACATTTTATGCGTATTTCAGTAGAATTTTAATTAATACACCACACGCAACAGTTGCTCGAAAGTGACTGGGTGTATGTGAGAGAGAGTGACTGGGTGTATGTGCCTGGTGCTGTCTTCAGGCTTCCCGTTATCGATGTGCCTCCTCACCTGGGTTGTGGGTGTCACCAGTAGTGATTTCCTGATTTATTATTAATTTATTTATTTATTATTTTTTTTTGTGGTCGTAAGTGTGGTCGGTCGTAAGTCGCATAGGTCGTAAGTCGACGACCAAGTGTATTTGTAAATAGTTTAGTCATTTGTAAATATTTTAAATATTTGTATAGTTTGTAAATATTATTGTTAAATGTTTGTATAGTTTGTAAATATTTTAGTCCTGCTCTTTGGGATGCAACAATATTCCTCATGCATTATGAAACCCTAAGTAACCTATGTAAACACAGGTAAATAATTACATAGTGATATTTATTCAACCTTGAGAATGCCTCACACTACAATGTGCAGCTAAATAATTGCATAAGTCATTTCCTGATTAGATATTAATCATAGTGACAATGTTTTTTGTCTGGCAGCACTGGGGGTCTCCCCCAACTCTGTGTTTTTACTCTGTGTAGAATACAATACTCTGCATAAGGCCAGGGTGTGTGTTGGTGTGTGTTTTGTGAAGTATTAGTGTGGATTCCTATGGCCACTTAGTCTGGGAGCCTGTGGAGAACCACCCTTAGTTTCTGTCACTGCCCCGGGAGGCAGGCCAGGTCACCTTGGGAGAGAAGAAAGCTCTGGGGGTGGTGAACCCTGGGGTAGCCTAGGCATCCAAGGAGAGCCCAAAAAAAAAAAAAAAAAAAAAAGAGGAAAGAAAAGAAAAGAAAAATTTTTTTATTGGAAAGGAGATAATGGGGAGATAGGAAGAAGGTGGAGATAAAAGGAGTAGAGAACAGAGGGGGCAGTAGTTGAGGCACTCACCTGATTTAAAAGGGGAGACAGTAAGGGGACCCCTAGTACAGGATGCACATCCTGTACTAGGATGTGCATTCTTTCTTTTTTACAGTCATCTTTTGCTGTTGTTGTTATTTGGTTTTTAGGAGCATTAGCAACTAAAGCCACATTGCTCCGGAGATATGCGGTGGTCATTCCCTGACCTTTCCGCATCCTCCATATTTGGTGGCCACAGGCTCGAACCCCGGTCTAATCAAGAAGCATGTGCTATGCACTGATGCTCCTGCCCACCTGGCTACGGAGGCACCCAGTCATCTTTTGCATCATGAGGAATATTACATTATGGTAAAATCTACATTATGAACCACTGTACTTTTTTTAACTCAATTATTTCTGCTGTTTTAAGTCTATATATTCCGACATCTCATTAGTGCACAGTACACTGCAAAGAAAGTAGTAAGTGTATACAGCACCTCTATGTACAAGGCCACAAAAACCTACAGGTAGGGGTGAATGGTGGACAATTTTTATTTATACTGTAAGTGAACATGAAGGATTTAATCATGTATCCTACCCACAGGTAGATGTGGCTTCTTCCTGTGGCTCCATCTATGAAGTGAATGTTGAACTATTCTCATTTGTACTACAAAACTGGCCCGTTCTGTAAAATAAAACTATTCTGAAATTTTAAAAACTTTGTGCACACCTAGGAAGAAACAGCTTCAATTTGAGACCACTTCCAGCCTGATCAGTTAAGCCTATCATTCACACTGACTGTCAAAAGAAAATGCCTTCTGTATTAAATGTATAGATACTAAAAGTACAGTGCTGGAAAGGTATTCAGAAACATCTGTCACACAATAATCAGGAGCACCACAATAGTGAAATTTTTCCCCATCCACAGATTTTACCTTGTTCACAGTCTTAAAATAATCATAATGAATTATTTCCTTAGTCAAAAAATAATTCTAGCATAACTTCTGACCTGTAAATACATTTTTTCCCTTTCTGGGAGACTTCATTTAGAGGCATAATATTTTGTTTATGGGTCATAAAGATAACACCATGTTTCATGGCACGATTATTTTCGGAAATCCTGGATTAAGATCAAAATACCAGATATCATGGCTTGTCGACTACCATATGATATTCCATCTGAGAAGCTGTGTCTTCAATTCTTATTCAAATGATTGACACAAATAATGCTCCTGATGTGGGAGATCAATTTGTCATGTGTTAATATGTAAAGTCATGCATATCTGGCATCATCCACCATGATATCATGTCCACCTTTGAAGCACTTGTACCATTCAAATACCATACCGCATAAAAAAGGTTTTTCACCATATGCTTTGACAATCATTTCTAGTCTCTGAGGCAGATTTCTTCAAAAAAAAGCAAAATTTTACAGACCACTGTTCAAAAAGTGACATTCTAAAAAAAATTATACGAAATCACTTACCATAAACAGATATAAATAAACCTTTGCACTTTTGAAACCAAAACATTATCAAAAGTTCTATATATTTTTAGAAAATTCAGTCCTGAACTTTTTGAATCAAATAAATCAAATAACCATAACATTCCCAAATAAAATATTCTTTTTGGTAGTTGATTCCTGTAACAAATGCATGAATTTCTTTGATAGCTTTTCACTCAAAGATGAGGGAGGTTGGCAGACCTCAGACAGAAGTGCAAGGTGCTCTTATTCCTCTGATAAGTTAACTCTGAAGTGGTATATTTTTCAAAAAAAATGTGAAAGGTTCATTATTTAAACTTTTTTTTTTTTTTTTTAACACCATACACTGAAAAATTATTCAGGACCATTGAAAAAATTTCTAACTTTCATCATACAAATTATTTGGGGGCATTCAGTTCAAGTAATTTTCAAAAGAATTATGTTGGTGATTCAACTTAAATATATGATATTGTTCAATACCATTGAATACTGTTCAGTACTGTTGCACACCATGCATTTAAGAGTTTGGCTTTTTCTAGTAAAAAAAATGTTAATTCAAGGTACAAGTGAATGCTATTGGATATTTGAATGACAACATGAGGAAAGCAATGATGAAATACCTACTATCATATATGAAGCTGGCTGATAAGATAAATTTCAGATTTTTCATTAGGATTTTTAAAAATAAACTGTTCTATAAGAATACTTTTAGGCTTAGATACATTTAATTTATAACTAATGCTATGCTGAAATGATTAATAATATCTAAGTTGCTCACTACCTTTAATTTATCTTTATAAAGTTTCCAAATGGCCATCTGTAAAAGTTTTGCAATAGGCCGGCTAAATCTTAAAAGGCTGAACAGGTCTGAATTATTACATAATGGTTACTATAATATCAAAAATTTATTTTAAAAAAAAAGCAAAAAACAAACCTTCCAGTGAATGGACATTTTTATCCCTTGATAGCTGAGTGACATTAGTAAAGTCATCTCCTAAATTACAATCAGCACCTCCTTGCAGAAGAAGTTTGACTGTGCTATTAGAAAATAATAAATGTAAACATCAAACAGGTAGAATAATTGAAACAAAATAGCCAAAATATGAATACAGCTGGTATATTTTAACAAAAAAAGTAAAGTGCACCAAAATCTGATTACAATTAGAGTCCATAAATGTATACAGGATATCTCAAAAAATGTAGATACACATTTCATGCTAGAATAATAAATACAAATGGGCCTGTTGTTCTGGATTCCATTGTGTAAGGAGATTAATGATACTGCATATATCCAATAATAAATTTAATGACAAATGACAAGAAGCTTTCAAGGTAAAATGGACACCATCAGAAATATACAGATTCTAACGGAATAATGATGTTAGAGACAAGACTTAATAGATACAGAGTTGTGTGGACTGTGATGCATGCATGGCCACGAGACTGACCAGGTCAGTTTTTATCCTGGAAATCTGGGTGTGTCTAGCTTCCTCTGAGCTGGAATGGCTCCAAGCTCGGGAGAATAGATAAGCTAGATGCACCGAGATTTTCAGGGTAAAAATTGACTTGGTCAATTGTGGTTATCTAACCCACATATGAGACAGGTGCTTGTTACAAGCGCAAGAGCTCGCAATCCACCCGAGACCATCCATCACACGACAATATGCCTACCACCTATATTCTCTACTATCTGGGCATATCAAACCAGATTTTGAAAATCCTCCGGGAATATTGCATAAAATGCGTACAACTACCTGGTAGGAGCTTATGTTCCCTGGTTTCTAATGTGAAAACTACGGTCGCCTCTCTTTTACATAGCGGAGTGGTATACCGCATAACTTGTAAACCCCGGGGCTCACATCTGGTGAGTATGGGCTTGGCACACCCAAGGTCCTGAGCTGGATATCACCATTCTTCTCTTTCTTGGTGATTTCCTTCTCTCTCTCTCTCTCTCTCTCTCTCTCTGTGGGTAACTCAGAATTTTTTTTTTTTTTTTTTTTGGCTGGTGCAGCAAAAGCCTCAGGCTTCCTTGCACCATATGGCTAATTATAATAATAATAAAAGATTGTGGCAGTTTCTACACAGGAAAGAGCTCGAGATGCCTTCAAGATCGCCTTGCGGAGCATGACAGATCAATTCACCTTGGTGACACTGATCACTACGCCATCGTGGAACATTTCTGGTCAACCCACCATGACCTTAATCCTAAAGCAATTACAATGTGATTGACCAATCCCGGCACTTCCACCACCGCCTCTGGCTAGAGTTGCTCAACATATCATGCAATTCAAGAACCATGAATCGCTGCAAGGGCACAAGGCTACACCCTATCTTGGAAACAACTGTCTTGAAGCTGGATAAATGCTGGCAGCAAACCCACAGAAGTTTGTGCACCACCAACAATGAATGCCAATCTAGTAGTTGAACGCTCAATCCCACAGTCATACACGCATCACAATGCGCACAACTCTGTACCTATTAAATTTTGTCTCTAACATCATTATTCCATTAGAATCTGTATATTGCTGATGAAGGGTCCATTTTACCCTGAAAGCTACATTCCTGTCATTTTTCATTAAATTTATTACTGGATATATACAGTATCATTAATCTCCTTATTTTATTTACAAATAAAATAAAAAAAAATTAAGCATTTATGGAACACAGAAAACAGTGATGTGGTTTTAAATGATTCATTATAATAAATGGCTAAATGATGCAAGGAAGTAGAATTTTTCAGCATCTGCAAAAAAAAAAAAAAAAAAAAAAAAGAATTCAATCACAATCACTAAATCTTCCCTGATCAAAAAGCAAATAACCAATTCTGCTCTGAACTTTTATCAAACTCTCTGCCTCGATCGACTACTGTGGTAGGCGATCTGTTCTAATGATCCACAACACACTGCCCAAAGGTAAACTTCATGAGAATTCAATTACTCTTGCTAAAGGCAAATTTCCATACATCACTCCTGCAAACATTCTTCCTTAATTTGAATTCATACCCCCATGTGTGGTCTGACCAAAAGGAAAGATGACATCAGCATTGAACTTGCTCAATCCATTCACAAGCCTTAAAATACCTCAATCAGATTTCCTTGCAAGTGCCTCTTCTCTTAGATGCTACAATTTTGTGGCATCTGGAGAAACTCTGCAAAGCTAAAGTCTTTCCTGGCAAGAGAATCCTTTTGCTCCCTTCACTAATCTTGTAGCTCTTTTCTGCCCATTCCAACAGATCCACATTATACCTAAAATGAGGCCTCCAGACCCGTATGCAGTACTCAAGATGGAGCCAAACCATTGCCTTATACAATGAGATAATCACCTCTTCATCCCTGCTGGAAAAATTCCTATATGTCATTGACAAAACCCCCATGAGCTGTCCGAGCAGCCTGTCTATATTGCTCAGAGAACTTCTTGTCTGACTGCATAATTACTTCCAGGTTCTTTTCATTCTCCATTACCGTAAGTGTGGTACCATGCAGTTGGTATGTTATTCTGGGGTTGTTGCTACCCACATGCAGTAAGTACCTTGCATTTGTCAATGCTTCAATTGCCACTTCTCAACCTATCTTTCCAATTTTTCTAGATATTGTTGCAGTAGCATACACTGATTATTGTCACTAATCTTTATGCCAACCTTCGTATCATTAGTAAACTGACATTAAGCCTCTTATGCAGTTATCAGTATTATTAATAAACCTAGACAGCAAAATGGATTCAGCACTAAACCCTATGGAACTCCACTAATAACAACAGTCCCTAAGTGAAGCACTCCTGTGTACAGTTCTAATGTGATCAATGCAACAGCTCTCAAAGGAACACACACACATGGCCACAAATCCACCCAACTTCCTAGAATAGTAGGAGCAGAGATTTGTGGTTAAAGTCCAGCGGCTATTCCAAAACTTGCTAATGATCATATGTTGCTTACATCATGCCACCTTTTTCTAATGCTTACCACACAGTCTCTACCTGATATGCTATTCGATATAATAAAGATGAGAATAATTAAAAAAGGAATATTTAAATATTTTGAATTTCTAGATAAAAAGGGTGTATGTATTACCCCAAAGGAGAAAATCATATCAAAATTTACAAGAAACATTGTTAAAAAAAAAAAAAAAAAACAGAGAGAGAGAGAGAGAGAGAGAGAGAGAGAGAGAGAGAGAGAGAGAGAGAGAGAGAGAGAAAAAAAGTTTTTTTTAGAAATGTGATTTATGAGGAGAAAAACTTGACTGCAATTGCCTAAGCATAAATGGTAAGAAATAATGGAAAAATGAAAGAACAAACTCAGAACTAAAATAAAAAGCATGTCCTGAAAGAACAGACAATGGAAACAACTCAAAACAGGTTCTGAAATATAAACCATAAGAGAAGAGAGCGTGAGAAAACCAACGTAGAGATCATTTAAGAATGTAACAAGCAAATACCTAAACATTAGCATTAGTAGAGGCATGTGATGCAAGAAAGCAAGCAGATGCAGCATTAGCCAAATAAAAAAAGCTCCCATTTCACCCCCCCCCCATTCAATCCAAATACCTGTCCAGCTCAGCCTTAAATTTATTTAGGATATCAACTTCCACAACAAAGGATGGAAGTCTGTTCTACCAACCAACTACCCGCTGGCTAAAGGCAAACTTCCGCACATCTATCCTACATCTGTCTTTCCTCAATTTAAATTTATGCCCTCTCAGGTGATTATTCTGAGCAAGAGGAAGAATTCCATCAGCATTGAGCATGCTCAAACCATTCAAGGCTTTATACATCTCTATCAGATCACCTCGCTGGTGCCTAGTCTCCAGACACTATAATTTGCAAAACTTAGGCTTTTTTTGTAAGAGCAACCCTTTGTTCCATTCACAAATCTTGTTGCCCTTCTCTGTATTCATTCCAGCAGCTCTACATCCTTCTTAAAATGAAGCCTCCAGACCTATATACAATACTCAAGGTGTGGCCTGACCATTGCCTTATACAAGGAGATAACCACCTCCTTATCCCTGCAAGAAAAATTACTGTATATCATTGAAAAGACACAATGAGCTACCCTTGCAGACAGTCTGCACTGCTCAGAAAACTTCATATCTGCCTGCACAATTACCCCTAGGTCCTTTTCGCTCTCTGCCACTGTCAGTGTAGTACCACAGAGTTGATACGTTATTCTGGGGTTATTGCTTCCCATATGTAGTACTTTACTTTTGTCAATGTTAAACTTTATTTGCCACTTCTCAGCCCATCTGCTCAAATTTTCTAGATCCTGTTGCAGCAGTGTACTGTCAATAGTGTCCTTAACAACCCTGCCAACCTTTGTATCGTCTGCAAACTTGGACATTAAGCTTGATATACCATCATCAATATCATTTATAAATACAGAAAACAACAATGGACCCAACACTGAACCCTCAGGGACTCCACTAATAACATTAGTCCACGATGAGCAGGGTCCATTGATTACCACTCCTGTCTTCTCCCACTCAACCATCCCTTTATCCATAGCAGCAATTTGCTTCCAATGCCACACCGCTCCAATTTGTTCAGCAGTCTTCCATGTGGAACAGTATCAAAAGCCTTTCTAAGATCCAAATATATGATATCAAAGTTATTCCCTGCATCCAGTTCCTTTGTGACTACATCATAGTATCCAATCAAATTGGTCAGGTAAGACTTTCCCTTAAGAAAACCATGCTGTGTCCGAGCTATAACTGAAACCTTGTCTAGATGATGTTATTGTTATTTTTGGTTTTTAGGAGCATTAGCAACTAAGGCCATACTGCTCCGGGGATATGCGTTGGTCATTCCCTGACCTTTCCGTATCCTCCGTATTTGGTGGACACGGGCTCGAGTCCCGGTCTAATCAAGAAGCGTGTGCTACGCACTGCTGCTTCTGCCCACCTGGCTACAGAGGCACCTTTTCATAGGTAAAGAACTCTTTGCATCCTTTGCCAAAGATTTCTCATAATCTGCCTTTGCCTGCCTAATCTCCTTTGTGACTTGGTTACAGACCTGCTTATTTAACCAGTGCATGTGACATGGAAGCCTATCTATCATAGGCATCCATGTCACCCATTAATTTATATGTATCCCATGCATTTTTCATCTCTGCCATATGTCTCATTAGTTCATCTGACATCCATTTAGGCCTAAACCTTGAACAATATTTCTTAGTTGGTATGTAAAGCCTAGTAGCTTCCAAGATAAATTCTTTGAATGCTTCCCATTTTGAATTTGCTGTTGGTAACATCATCAGTTGGTCCCACCATATAGAATTTAAATACTGTCTCAGACCACCGTAGTCACCTTTACAAAAGCAAAAACCCTTCCCTTTACCCCTGATGGTAGTACCTCTTTGAGTAAATCCCACTTCAGCACACTGTGATCATTGCCACCTAGTGGTTCCTTTATCTGCAGATTCTTAATGCATGAAGAATCACTACTGATAATCAGATCAAGAGCATTACTCCCTCTAGTTGCCTCCCGAACATGCTGATGTAGAAAACAATCATCCAGTAAATCCACAAAAGCCTTGCTAGTGTGTGAGTGACCAACCACAAATTCCAGTCAATATCTGGGAAATTAAAATCCCCCATTATAAGACTCTCTGATTTACTGACACTCTATTTCCCTGTACAGTTTCTTATTATACTCATCAGAGTCATTAGGCCTACAGCACACTCCCACTCTCAATTTTGATCTCCCAATGCTTATGTCACACCAAACTGACTCGATACTGCACTGTCCAGCGATATCGACTGGCTTCACTTCCTTGGATTTTATGTGTTTCTTAACTAATAGCATAACCCCTCCTCCCTTCCTATCCTGTCTATCCTTCCTGTGCACATTGTACTCCCCAAATTCTAGTTCTGTATTCCTTATATCTGTGTGACACCACATCATATCTGCCTTTGATGTTTTGAGTAATACCTCAAATTCATCAAATTTGAAGTACTGACATGGGAAACATGATAGGAGAAATAATAAAAGCATTCATTTAATATAGAAAATGATATTACTTCTATAAAACCTAACATTATTGTTTTTATTCTGAATGCTTTTTTATTTTTAATTAATAATTTTTAATAAATAGTTTTTAATAGAGAGACAATTTCAGTGCCTAAAGTAAAATTTTAAAATAAAATTTTTAAGACTAATTTTTTAAAGTTTGGAGGGCTTTCTCTTTCTCTATATTTTTGTAGCTGGCAGATTTCAAACTGTGGAGAGTTTAAAAAATGTCAGCTACAAAAACCCATCAAGATGTTGAAAAACAACCTCTTACTTTTCATTATTTTGAAAGGCTAAATGATATTAGTTATTCTATAATTTCAAAATGATAAGACTTACTTTGAATGGCCATTCATTGCTGCTACTTGAAGGGCTGTCCACCCAAATCTGTGTCGTTGATTAACATCTATTCCCAATTTTAACAACCTGAAATTAAAATTGAAATCAATTTTAAATGTTCCTTCTGGTAATGAGAAATACAAGTTAATGTCTGAGACCTGGGGGATGGGACAATTTGCTTAGAAAATTGTTGATATTGATCATACTATAAGGTTCTAATAATATTATATGTTAAACTCTTTATAAAGTATTCTGTTTACATAAGTAGAAGAAAACAGGGACAATCAAAGTATCAAAACAGTATCAAAGGCTTTTGATACTGTTGCACATGGAAGACTGCTGCACAAATTGGAGCAGTGTAACATTGGAGGCAAATTGCTGCTGTGGGTAAAGGGGTGGCTGAGGGGGAGAAGACAGAGAGTGGTAATCAATGGACACTGCTCATCGTGGACTAATGTTATTAGTGGAGTCCCTCGGGGCTCAGTGTTGGGTCCACTATTGTTTTCTGTATTCATAAATGATATTGATGATGGTATATCAAGCTTAATGTCGAAGTTTGCAGACGATACAAAGGTAGGCAGGGTTGTCAAGGACACTACTGACACTATGCTGCTGCAACAGGATCTGGAAAGGTTGAGCAGATGGGCTGAGAGGTGGCAAATGAAGTTTAACATTGACAAATGTAAAGTACTACACATGGGAAACAGCAACCCCAGAGCAACGTATCAACTCTGTAGTATTGCACTGACAGTGGTAGAGAATGAAAGGGACCTGGGGGTGGTTGTGCAGGCAGATATGAAGTTCTCTGAGAGTGCAGACGGGCTGCAAGAGTAGCTCATGGTGTATTGTCAATGATATATAGGAATTTTTCTAGCAGGGATAAGGAGGTGATTATTCCCTTGTATAAGGCAATGGTCAGGCCACACCTAGAGTACTGTATACAGGCCTGGAGGCCTCATTTCAAGAAGGATGTAGAGCTGCTGGAACGAGTACAGAGAAGGGCAACAAGATTAGTGAATGGAACAAAGGGGTGCTCTTACGAAGAAAGGCTTAAGATTTGCAAATTACAGTGTCTGGAGACTAGGCACCAGCGAGGTGATCTGATAGAGGTGTATAAAGCCTTGAATGGTTTAAGCATGCTCAATGCTGATGGGATTCTTCCTCTCGCTCAGAATAATCACCTGAGAGGGCATAAATTCAAATTGAGGAAAGACAGATGTAGGATAGACGTGCGGAAATTTGCCTTTAGCCAGCGAGTGGTTGGTTGGTGGAACAGACTTCCATCCCTTGTCGTGGAAGTTGATAGCCTAAATAAGTTTAAGGCTCAGCTGGACAGGTATTTTGAATGAACAGAGGGGTGAAGTGGGAGTGGGTTTTTTTTTTTTTTTTTTGGCTGATGCTGCATAAGCTTGCTTTCTTGCATCAAATGCCTGTACTAATGCTAATGCTAATGCTAATCATAATGCTATGCATGTTCCAAATTATTTGTCCCCTGTTTGAAAAGGTCTAAATTTAATTTCTTTTGTGAAACCAGAGTGATTTATTTCCAAAAGAAAGAAAGAGGTTGCAGGAACTTCCACACTTCAATTTTTCCAAAGTGTAGAAGCACCTGCTACCCTTTATGGAAAAAATATCTTTCTCCTCAAATACACTGTTTTTCCATAAGAGGCAAACATTCACTATGTGAAACTTAAATATAAGATAAGATATGCAACTCCTCACATTCTTGGTTGCTACGTCACTTATCCAAAACAACCCAATTGTGGTTGTGGTATTTTGATTTTAGGAACATGATTATTTTTTATGCCTAAAATAGAACTAAAACGGAAAAAAATGGGGTTTTTCCAATTATCGTGCATACATTCTTCCTTGAACACCCCTTATCATGCTCATTTTTCTAGATCACGATGCAGTAACAACAAGATCTAGAAAAATTAGGCGGATGAACTTAGAAGTGTCAAATGAAATTTAACAGTGACAAAGGCAAAGTAATGCATATGGGTAGCAAATAACAAATAAAAAGGTCTGGGGAAAAGTGTGCAGTCAGACATGAAGTTCTGAGCAGTACAGACAGACTGCTAGAACAGCTAATGGAATTTTGTCCATGATATACAAAAATTTGGCAGCAGGGATAAGGAGGTAATTATTTTGCTGCTTAAGGAAACACCTTGAATACTGCATACAGGTCTGGAAGCCTCATTTTATAAAGGATGAGGATCAATTGAAACAGGCACAGAGTAAAGCCACAAGATTTGCGAGGAGAACAAAAAGGTACTTTTACCAAGTAAGACACTCAGTTATTCAAATTGCAGCATCTGGACACTAGGCAGCCACACAGAGAGCTGATTGAGGTGATAAAGGCATTGAATAGATTGAATAAGCTATACATTGATGGCATCCTTACTCTTGCTCGGACAACACACACAAAAAGGGGCATAATTTAAATTGAGGAAGATGGAATCAGGGTAGATGTGTAGAAATTTGCTTCCTGCCAGAAGGTAGTCAATTGTTGGAACAAACTTGGATATGGTGTTGTCAAAGTGGATAGTTAGACCATTATTAGACAAATCAGAAGTGTTGTTTTTTTTTTTCTTTTTTTTTGTTAATGCTGTATAAGCTTGCTTTCTTGAATCATTTGCTACTACTAATATCTCCAAAACTTATACAAGTGATCACTCTAAGATTTTTTATACAAGTTCTAGAGGTCATTTATGTTAATACTCGTGAATATATCAGTTAAAGCTGCTCCATAAGTTTTACTTCTTACTAACAAATGCAAGTTCATTCTGCAGAATCAAATAATTACAAAAACCAATTTGAAGCAAATGCACATCTCATAAACTTTATTGAGATATACTATTACCTTGAGTTAGAGAGTCACATAAAGATGGCATGGACATCTGAAGACTGCCTATTTGTACTACAGCAACATTTCTCAACCAATTTTAAAACACAATCCACCTAAACTATAAAAATAATCTGCAATTCATCATTTCAGAAGTTGCATTTATAAACATAGAAGAGCTCACCACTTTGGCTTCTCAATTTTTCATATTCAAAGTATAGATATAATTAACAAAAAATATTTAACCATTAATACACATTCTATCTTTTTTAACCAATCAATTTTCCATATCCAAATTATATCATAATCTACAAATAAATATTTATTCATTATTACATATATTTTACTGAACTATGTTGGCTTTAGACCAATAGCCACAAGTTTAAACCAATGTTATTTAATGGAAATACAGTTAAAACTTGATAATACTAAACTTATCTTCAGACACTGCTTTTATTATGATGAAAGTATTATACAAAAGAAATAAACAAAATAAAAAAAAAAGGTAAAATGACCAGACTAATGGAACTATATTACAATGCATTATGGCAAATGAAGATGCATCTTAAAATCCCATAACTTGTCAAAAAAAAAAAAAAAAACCTTGGCAATGCAGAAGGGAAAACTAAAATAATGAACAGGAGTGCTAAACTGCAGACAGACATGATCTTGGCTTTTGAGAACATCCTCAGTCAGTCAGTCAACAATGGAAGTACCAAAAGTCCTTCAGTACTTCCACTGCTGACTGAAGTTAAAAAAAAAAAAAAAAAACACAACTTAGTACATTTGTATTCACACATCTCATATTGACATGGGGTTAGATAGTCTCCACGGAGGAGAACTCAACAGGCATGCATACATTAAATACTGAAAGTAATTAAGTTTCAAAATACTTTAAAGCTTTCTAGGAGTTTACTATAAAAAAGTTTGTAGGAGTTTATTATAAGAAAGTGTGACCATTAATTTTGCTTGATCAATATTTGGCCAGTGATATTCATTAATAGAATTTTGTGACAGTTCTTGGAACCATTTTAGTACCACCATGTTTAACTGAATTTTCAATAATAAATATTTTATTTAATCCACGTTCTTTCAAAAATTTTGCAATCCACCCATATTTTTCTGTAGCCATCAACTAGTGGATTCATGAACCACAGGTTGAGAAACACTGTACTACAGGAAAAATACAGATGTGCATGCTACTAGGAAACTAGGCACCTGTAAAGCACCTAGTTTCCTAGTTGAATATTGTTGAATTATTGTTCTACCAACTAATTCAACTAATTCTGCAAATATTGTTTCAACTAATTCAACAACAAAGTGATCTGTTTATGTTGTTATCATGAATTTAAATGCACTGCTAATCACAAATGTAATTAATTTCTATATTAGGCTCCCTAACACTTAAGAGAAATATTGATTCCACAATCATATCTTAAACTGGTGTTTCTCAACCTTTTCACTATCATATCCCTTTGGAATTCCCAAAAGAATGAAATGACTCTGCCCTGACTTGAAAATTGTTTTTCCTAAACATAAATGGTAAGTAATTATTAGGCCAATAAAAATACTAATTTCTACAAATTAGTATCCTTCTGAACTCTAATTCTACTGAAATTTTAAACACAATGGTCTAATTCTAGTGAAATTTTAAACACGTCCTAACACAGAGTTGGAGTTATCCAAAAATTACTTTAAAATATATTTGATGTTTTCATCTTTGTATGCGAGATAATCAAAAACAGTGTAAAGTGTGCAGCCACTATCACCTCATCATCCACTGACCCAAATTTCCTACCAAACAAGTTAGTTTTCAGTTTCGAGAATAGGCGGAAATCACATGGGACTATATCTGGCAGGTACAGGGGGGTGAAGCAACAACTAATAGCCAGCCCGATGAATTGTAACATGCCAACAGCTAATGTGTGAACAGGTGCATTGTGCTTGCAAAACAAAACACCTTTTTGTCAGTTTTAAAAGCTTCTTTGACTTGACTGCACCTTGTAATTTAGTTACTAAGTTAGCAGAGGTATTGACTGTTTATGCTTTTGAAAGATAACCTCTCACTATTATCCCGTTTGAATACCAGAAAAACTTTAAACGCAATAACTTTAAGTGAATTGTTCCGAATCCTTTTTAGTTTTCTCAGAGCAATTAATCATAAGCACCTGTCAGGTGACACACAAATATCATTGTAACTATTTGTGTTAAGGCTAATGTGGGAACTGATAGGCATCGGCAGTGCTACAAAGTTTTGAATTACACGTTTATTTATAGACCACGGTTACTTGCCTTTTCTCTCTCTGCCACTGTAAGTAAACATCTATGGTCTCACATGAGTTGATTATGAAAGATTTGTTATTGTGTTCACATAAATAAAGAGAGGAAAAACAAGATGATATTCCCAACAAGAAACTCAGTCAAGAGATGGTTGCTACTCTGCAGAAAGCGAGGCAGGTACATTTCAAATATCATACAATGTTAATTTGGTCAAGGTTACTTGCCTTTTCTCTTTCCCACTGTAAGTAAACATCTATGGTCTCACATGAGTTGGTTATGAAAAATTCTATTGTCTCACGGGAGTTGGTTATGAAAGATTTCTTATTGTGTTCACATAAATAAAGAGAGGAAAAAACAAAAGATGATATTCCCAACACTAATCATGATATTCAATCAAGAGATGGTTGCTACTCTACAGAAAGCGAGACAGGTACATTTCAAATTTCACACACTGTGAAAAGAATCAAATTTGAAATAAATTTTGAAATGGAAGTGAATAATAGTATCTAATATATACATATACAATAGATCCTGGATAAGAAGTTTTCCAAGGGACTGGAGAGGTAGAACTTCTACGAGGGAAAACTTCTTAGAAGGGAAAATGACCTAAGGGTATTAAATATTTACTACACAAATAAAAATTAAAAGATATGTATACATAAGTTAAAGATCATTTTAAGTATTTCAGAATTTATAAATATTTTACTCTGCTTACGAGAAACATTTTTAAACTGAGGATTTCTAATTGCTTAACATCCTGTTCATTAAACTCAGAGCATTCAAAACAAGTTGCCCTGATATTGAACTACCTCGAATAAGAAGTCAATAGCTCAATATAACTTTGACAGTGGATTCTCAAATAGGCAACACTTCGTCAGTGGATTCTCGGCGGATATCACCACCCCTGAGTGGTGGTATCAGCCAAGAATTAGCAACATTAGTCTTTGCCAGTGGCAAAGCGCTGCTTATTCGAGATAGTGCAATATCAGGGCAACATAAGTTAAAGTTCATTTTTTAGTATTTCAGAATTTATAAATATTTTACTCTGCTTATGGGAAACATTTTTAAACTGAGGATTTATAATTGCTTAACATTCTGTTCATTAAACTCAGTGATATTGAACTACCTCAACAATATCACTTCGCCAGTGGATTCTCAGTGGATATCACCACCCCCGGGTGGTGGTATCCGCCGAGAATTAACAACATTAGTCTTCTCCATTGGCAAAGTGTTGCTTATTCGAGATAGTGCAATATCATGGCAACTCATTGTGAAGCCATTCACAACTTGAGATGTAACAAAACCAATGCCATTTCACCTACTTCGGTGATTTACTACGAACTAAAATGGTGCTATGCACTAACTTGTTTGATTACCAAAATGTTTAAATTCTTTTATATTTTTTTTAATATAAAAATAAAGAATTTCTGTATTTAATAACGTATTAACTGGGAAAACGTCATTATAATAATAAGCCACGTATTCTTTATTACGAGATTTTTATGCGGGAAAACCTTTTACTCGGGAAACTTCTTACTCAGGAAAATAATACATTACAATAAATAGAATTGAAATTGGGAATTAAGAAACCAAATGTAGTAGAGGGGAAAACGTCTTAAGCAGGAATTTCTTATTCGGGTTCTACCACATTTTAAAATTTTTTTAGAAGTATTTGTACATGTAATAAGCAGAAATGCATGTGCATGCATATGTTTAAAATGATGAAAAATTAAAAGTTTTCAGAAGGAAAATGGAAGTGGTTTTCAATTTCATGTTTATGTTCTATGTCTGTAACTTTGTTTTTTCATTTTCAGATGAATAAATATATCTTTCATTTTTTTTAAATGTAGTAAAAATACACAGCAATTTTAATATATAATTTTTTATATGTAATAAAAAATTAAATATTTAAGAAATGCTTTGTTTTTACACCATTTTATTTAAAATCAAAAAACTTAATTTTTCTGAAAATTAAAAAACATATTATAGACACAAAATATGATAAAACTGTTAGTTTCTTCCATGTTACATTTTAACACATTTGCTGCATTGACATATGTGTTCAACAGTAACTCAGGAACTGTGTCATAATGCACACAAGTGGTCATTCTTAATTAGTCATTATATACCAGAGTGAAAGTAAAGGCACACGAAATTAACTACTAGATTCTGTCACCACACTGATTGAACTTGGGGCTAAAAAAAAAGCATCAATGAATGCTGATTCCCCAAGTGCATAATCTGAGCTAGAGGAACAATCCCAACAGCATTGAGCTTGATATAACGATTAAAACCTCCTACACCTCAATCAGATCACCTCGAAGTTGCCTAGTCTCCAGACGCTGCAATTTGCAGAACTTTCTTGGTAAGAGCACCCCTCTGTTTCCCTCATCAATCTCATTGCCCTTCTCTGTACTCATTCCAGAGCAGTTCTAAGTCCTTCCTAAAATGGGGCCTCCAGACCTGTATGCAGTACTCAAGGTGTAGCCTGATCATTGTCTTATACAAATGGATAACCACTTCCTTATCTCTGCTAGCAAAATTCCTGTATATCATTGACAAAACACCATGAGCTGTCCTTGCAGCCTATCTGCACAATTATCTCCAGGTCTTTTTCATTCTCCACTACTGAGTGTAGTACCACACAGTCGGTACTTTATTCTGGGGTTACTGCTACCCATATGAGTACTTTGCATTTGTCAATGTTAACAAAATCATTTAGCTCCCTGTTAGAGTTTGATTAACTTCTAGTTTCCACTTCCCTACAGGATAAACTTCTGGTTTCCACTTCCTCTTGTGTGAATGTAGATGCAAAATACTCATTCAGTTTGTCAGCTACCTGAGCAGGATCAACCACAATTGAACCATCAATATCAAGTGAACCCAATCTGATTCATCCCCTTCCTTCTAGAGTTCACATAAGTAAAGAAGTCTACTGTTTTTCTTTACATCCTTTGCCAAAGATTTCTCACAATCTGCCTTTGCCTGCCTAACCTCCTTTATGACTTGATTACAGACTAGCTTATCTAAAATAGGCCTCTCTGTCACCTGATAATTTATATGCATCCCATGCATTTTTCTTCTCTGCAACAAGTCTTATTAGTTCATCTGACATGCTCTTAGGAATAAACCTTTAACAGCGTTTCTTAGTTGGTATGAAAATCCTAGCAGCTTCTATGATTAATTCCTTGAATGCTTCCCATATAGAATTTTCTGTTGGTAAAATCACTTTCATTGGTTCCACTGTACAGAATTAAAAAAATGTCTGAGACCACTGTAGTCACCTTTACAAAAGCAAATATCCTTCCCTTTAACCCTGATGGCAGTTACATCTTTAAGTATACCCCACATCAATACACTGTGATCACTGCCACCTAGTGGTTCCTTTATCTGCAGATTCTTAATGCATGAATAATCACTGCTGATAATCAGATCAAGAGTATCACTCCCTCTTGTTGTATCTCGAACATGCTGCCGCATAAAACAGTCATCCAATAAAAAAGTCTTTCTAGTGTGCAAGTGACTAACCACAAGTTCCAGACAATATCCAGAAAGTTACAAAATCTCTCATAATAAGAATTCTTATTTACTGGCCCACTCTGTTTCTCTGTAAAGTTGTTTGTATGACTCATCAGAGTCATCTGGTATATAGAACACTCCTACTCTCATTTTTGCTTTCCCAGCGCTTATGTCACACGAAACTGACTCAACATAGCACTAGTCATCCATGTCAACTGGACGCACTGCCTTAGATTTTATATTTTTTCTCCTGCCTTCCTATCCCGTCTGTACTTTCTGTAGACATTATACTCTCCAAGTTCAAATTCTACATTCCTTATATCTGTGTGACTCCACATCTCTGATATCCCAACAACGACTGCATCTGATGTCTTGACCAGCACTTCAAATTCATCAAATTTATTTACTATGCTGCTTAGCTTTATAAATAAGTCCACTAAAGCACTTAACTTGTGCTTAAAGTAAATCTGAAAATTGCATGTATTCCAAAGGTTGGCAGTTTTTCATTGGGAAAACTGAGTTCCTTACCAGAAAAATCGTAGAAAAAGATATTTAAATGGATGATCTTTAGTGCACAATTTTTTTTTATATTTTTAGCCTAATTGGAATAGTAAAATTCTTATATTTTAATTGAAAAATGAATGAGTACAGTTGATATTGTAATGTAAATACAAATTTTAAAACCATTTAATGACACATACTCAACAGAGGCCTCTGTAGCCGAGTGGTCAAGAGTGGGAGTGCAGTAGCATACGCTCTTTGAGTAGACCAGGGTTCAAGCCCCTGACTGCTAAATACGGTTGATCTGCCAACCCACACTGGACCAGCATGGCAGATTATAGTCCATTTCCATCAACATCAACCATTGAGGAGGGTCCATCCTGCATTGGATTGATAATGGTTCCAGTTTACCTTTTTTTTACTCAAGAGAGAATGATATTTGTTTATTGTGGTATGCAGATACTCTCTTCCATGTATTATTCACTGGACTACACATAGTTGTTGAAATTCTTTTTTTTTTTACACTGATTCTTGACATTAAAATTTTAATTGATGGAAAATTACAAACATTAATGTATGTGCACACATGAATGCATACATACACACACACCAGATACTTATCTGTACATTTCTGAACAATGTATACAGGAAAATTCCCATTATAACACTTCCTAGTGAACCAATCATCCTAAAGAGCACTCTAAGTGAGATCACCTTTTTAAACTTTTTTAAAAGAGCACTATAAGTGAGATCGCCCCTCTTTTAATATTCTGGTAGATAACATTAGCTTTTAATTTTTGTTTTTATTTTTTGCAACATATGTGAAGCATAACATATTTTAAGTTATATATATATATATATATATATATGTCATTCAAAGAGCTGTATGCTTAATGTCTATGGTTTTTTGGTAATTTAAAGCTGCCAATAGGTGGAACAGTACCAGGGTATGTCTGTCGGGGACAAAGGTTGATGACATTGTAGAGCTGATATCATCTTTTAAGGACACAAAAGGTGATATAGTTGTACACGTTGGCATTAATGATATTAAGAGTAGGAGACCGGCGGAATTACTTAACAGGTACAGGTCACTGTTGAAAAAAAGCCATGAATTAGGGTTGAATTTGAAAGTGTCTGCAATTCTGCCCAGACACGATAGGACGGAGTATATGATGAGAGCCTTGTTGATCAATTCGGCCCTGGAAAGATTGTGCAAGGTTCAAATGGTAGAATTTTTTTCAGCCTGGTCTGTACTTGTTAACAGGAGAGACTGCTTCTACAGGGATGGGATACACTTAAATAGAATGGATGCAAGAATATTTGCTGATGCTATCGGGGCAGTGTTAGATGCATCTGAAAACTGCTAGCTTTGAGTGGATACAGGGACTAATAGATTAACAGTAGCAATGGTAGAGGTGAAAGTGATTCTTGCACTGCTTCTATTGGAATGAGCAGAAGCCTGGAAAACAAGATGCAGTATATTTCAGAGACTGCTGGGAGTCATTGCGGTACAAGTAAACACATGGGTTGTGTTAGGGTAGCTAAGAATAGGAACAGGTGCATATATACTTGTGTGTACACAAATGCTAGGAGTTTGGTAAATAAATTTGATGAATTTGAGGTATTGCTCAAAACATCAAAGGTGGATATTGTTCGGATATCAGACATATGGTGTCACACAGATGTAACGAATGCAGAACTGGAATTTGGGGAGTACAATGTGTACAGAAAGGATAGGAAGGGATGGGGGGTTATGCTATTAGTTAAGAAACACATAAAATCCAAGGAAGTGAAGCCAGTCGACATCGCTGGACAGTGCAGTGTCGAGTCAGTTTGGTGTGACATAAGCATTGGGAGATCAAAATTGAGAGTAGGAGTGTGCTATAGGCCTCCGTAGCCAAGTGGTCAGGAGCAGGAGTGCAGTAGCACGCGCTCTTTGAGTAGACCGGAGTTCAAGCCGCTGACCTCTGAATACGGTCGATCTGCCAACCCACACTGGACCAGCGTGGCAGATTATGGTCCATTTCCATCAGCATGAATTGTTGAGGAGGCTTCCATCCTGCAGTGGGTTGATAATGGCTGCACTTTACCTTTTTTTATAGGCCTAATGACTCTGATGAGTATAATAAGAAACTGTACGGGGAAATAGAGTGGGCCAGTAAATCAGAGAGTCTTATAATGGAGGATTTTAATTTCCCAGATATTGACTGGAATTTCTGGGTTGGTCACTCACACACTAGCAAGGCTTTTGTGGATTTATTGGATGATTGTTTTCTACATCAGCATGTTCGGGAGGCAACTAGAGGGAGTAATACTCTTGATCTGATTATCAGTAGTGATTCTTTACGCATTAAGAATCTGCAGATAGAGGAACTACTAGGTGACAGTGATCACAGTGTGCTGAAGTGGGATTTACTCAAAGAGGTACTACCATCAGGGGTAAAGGGAAGGGTTTTTGCTTTTGTAAAGGTGACTACGGTGGTCTGAGACAGTATTTAAATTCTATATGGTGGGACCAACTGATGATGTTACCAACAGCAAATTCAAAATGGGAAGCATTCAAAGAATTTATCTTGGAAGCTACTAGGCTTTACATACCAACTAAGAAATATTGTTCAAGGTTTAGGCCTAAATGGATGTCAGATGAACTAATGATACATATGGCAGAGAAGAAAAATGCATGGGATACATATAAATTAATGGGTGACATGGAAGCTTATGATAGATATAAGCTGGTCTGTAACCAAGTCACAAAGGAGATTAGGCAGGCAAAGGCAGATTATGAGAAATCCTTGGCAAAGGATGCAAAGAAAAACAGAAAAGAGTTCTTTACCTATGTAAACTCTACAAGGAAAGGGATGAATCAGATTGGTCCACTGGATATTGATGGTTCAACAGTTGAGGATCCTGCTCAGGTGGCTAACAAACAAGTATTTTGCATCTATATGAAGAAAGGCTTAAGTTTTGCAAATTACAGTGTCTGGAGACTAGGCACTGGTGAGGTGATCTGATAGAAGTGTATAAAGCCTTGAATGGTTTGACTATGCTCAATGCCGATGGGATTCTTCCTCTTGCTCAGAATAATCACCTGAGAGGGCATAAATTCAAATTGAGGAAAGACAGATGTTGGATAGATGTGTGGAAATTTGCCTTTAGCCAGCGGGTAGTTGGTTGGTGGAACAGACTTCCATCCCTTGTTGTGGAAGTTGATAGGCTAAATAAATTTAAGGCTCAGCTGGACAGGTATTTCAAACGAACGGAGGGGTGAAATGGGAGTTCGGGGTTTTTTTTTGTTTTTTTTTTGGCTGATGCTGCATAAGCTTGCTTTCTTGCATCACATGCCTCTGCTAATGCTAATGCTTTGCATGCTATTAACCATAAAAAAAAAAGATTTTTAAAAAGATATCTTGAGTATTATGAACACAATAAAGTTATATTAACATAATAATGCTGTTATTAATTTTACTATGATGTGTTGAACAACACATATAAGACGATGATTATGGAACCAGCAAAGAAAGGAGACAAACAATGTTGAAATTAGGAAAAAAACAGCTAAGGAGAGTGTGAGAATACACCAATAAATGAAAAGACACACTGAATTGCGAGAGTGGGCTTTTTATCATCAATGCTTTGAATTGAATATGAAATAAAGAAAGTCACATGCACTGGAAAACAATGTCTAAGAAGTAAACAAACTGCACCACAAGTGAGTCTTAGAATTTAGATTCTCTCATCTCTTTCCAAAAACTCAAGAGGAAGAAGGAATAAATATGAATTTGTTCCTACTTGGTACTCTGAAAGAGTAACGTAAGTGGAAAAGTGACTAGCACTACAGATGTTACAAAATGCTTCACTTCATAGGATTGAACATGGGATCAATTTTTGAGGCGGTGGTTTTGACAAGAGACAAACGTTTTAATTTTCCACGTGTCCAGTCCACTTCTGGTTCCGGTACAAGTGAAAGGAATGCTGAGTATGCGCCTGGTCATCCACGTGTGCCGTGAACCTGGTATTTAAGGATGTGTCATTTAAGTCTCACTATTACTGAGGAAGGAGGAAGACACCTCCGAAAGCTCTAGTGTTTTTTATCGTCTTTTTATCGCTTTTATATTTATATTTTAAAGCATTTTAACTTATTTAACTTTTGTTATAGTTTAGTTTTTTGTAAATGATTAAAAGTTTTTTGTAAATATTATTTTACAGTCTTTTCTATCATTTTATTTTATTTTATTTCATTATTCAACCAGTCATAAACGGTTGGTGTGTGTGTTTAAAATTGGTAGTATGAATAATCCCAACCTCAGAGGCCTTATTGCAGAAACATGGGATCAGACCAGCATTAAAAACAGAACAGCATCACCATCAGGAATGTTATTATGGAAGTTTAATGTATATACAAAATATCTGAAATGACCAAATAGATAAGTTAAACACATCCAATAACATACCTTTGAATCTCGTCGTCATTACCCAACCTAGCTGCTTTTAACAATCTGTCACCTGCAAGCAGAAACTGCATCTTGAATATCATCCAAAAATATCTAAATATCATAATAATACTTTGTGTGTGACATTATTTTTAAATATATATATTTTTTTGTAAATGTACTGCTTCACTCATTTTTACTTACTACTGATAGTCAAAGAGTGCCAACAGGAGATTAATGATCTAGCTACATTTGTTATTGAATACAATTTATCCCAAAAATAACAACATAAGCTACAGAGGTGGCCACATAAATTGCATCACCCTCTTAAAGTTTAATATTTCCTTAATAACTCCCTCAATAGGTAAAGTTGCAATCTCACGACACTATTACATCATCGTATAAAACTAGTGTGATATTACACCATTATTCTGTAATAATTTGGTCCTTGAGGCTGTGAGGGACATTCTCTCAGGTATGTCAAGCTAGGCTTGCTACCTGGTAGTCGAAAATGCTGAAGGAACTGATATTCAATTGACTCTCAAGTTGAGTGGACCAAATTTTGGTGAAGTCAGGTCAGTCTGTAACAGCCAAATCCTCTGCTTGCACCTTCATTAAAGTGGGACTGTTAATAACCCTAGGTATAAAGCCCATGTGCAAGTCCTGAAATATGGCACTGGATGTGACCACCCAAGGGTGAACCAACATAAGCAGGGGTCAAGTTGTTACACCGACACCACAGGAATGCCACCCCTCTGTGTTACCAGGCAATAATAGGTGGTAGATGACACTCATTAACTCGTGAAATACCATCACTTTGATTATTGTAAGCTTGAAGTGGTGGAACCCATGTTCATATCTTCCACATCATGCAGAATGATTGATGTCTTTTGAGGTTATGATAGACATTATGGCAAGATCCAATGTTACTTAGATTTTGAGGGTGAAATTCTAAAACATTGCTTGCAGACTGGCCAGTAGATAGTCCACTGGAAGGAACCTGCTGGTAACTCTGTAGGAAGCTTCCAGACGAGCTAGTGTACAATCTTGCTGCCTCTACTCTGCCAGATGGTGACTGGGTGTGTCTAAGTAGTGTGTATGGGGGGGGAGAGCACTGTCAAGGCTGTGTCATGTCAAGGAGCAGGGTATATTCTTGCTGTGTGTAAGCCATGTCCAAAAATTTCATTACTTCATACAACATCCTCCACCTTTTCTTACTACTGAATATATAATTTATATATCAAGGTGTGGGTGCGAGAGTACATGTGAACAGGCGAAGTTTTTACGGCTCCAGCAAATAGAGAAGTTTTTGCTTTTTTATTGTCTTAAATTGGCATATTAATTTATTTTTTAGAGTTACTTTATATTCCTAGTAACAATAATTCAGTTTAAACTGAATTTAGATAGAGATTTTGTAGGTTATTACTTAGTATTGGTAAGGGTATCAAATCCACTTGTGGACAGGTTTTGCAGCTCCCGTGAACAAAAGGTTTTTAATTATACTTAGCCACTTTATTGATTGTACTTAAACACTTTATTGTTAGATTAAATTATTTTCTATAAGTAGCTTATAGACCTAGTCAAGCTCCGTGGTTTATTTCGAATTTATATAGCGCGATTTGGAAAGTAAATAATACCTCGTGTCCGTAGATTAACCATTCGTAACTTGCCGCCATAGTTACACGATACAACGCGTGTAAGCATAAAGTTTAACGGAAAACTAGACAACGTAAGGTTTAACGGAAAACTAGGTAGTGAGTATAGTAGTATCAATTAATCAGTAAAATTTATTAATCTTATTAAATTTCATTGTCAACTGAATTGTACTTTTTTAACTAAATAAATATAGCGACCTAGTTATTACAAACATAACATCATAAATTAATCCATAAAGTTGACAGGGGATAAGAAAGTCATATGACGTAACTTGGAGATATTCTATACCGAAATACATATATATGTATTACGAAATACATATATACATACGAAATACATATATACATATAAATACATACATATATTATAACTGCATAGGGATATAGGTTTACAGTTATATTTTGTATTGGAATTTTACTGAACTTGAATAGAAATCATGACTCAGACCAGAGCAGCAAAGCAAACGGCTCAAACTAGTGGAAGTGCTGTGGCTCAGAGGAGAACTGAGGGGGGGAGGCGGTTGTCCTCTGAATCACAGTCTATTGAAATGCACTGCTTGTTTGATGTTTGTGGAGCAATCAGGAATGGGACATGATATTGCAAAGGGGAATGTCTTTGTGCGTGCACGATATAAGGAGTGTGAGGAAATCAGACACCAACTTGGCATTGTTATGGGCTTATATGAGAGCTTGAAGCACAGGGTAGATGCCCTCGAAGGATTTAAATTGAGGAGCCCATCAAGCTC
The DNA here is from genome assembly GCF_048544385.1 of Mastigoproctus giganteus. Lineage (NCBI taxonomy): Eukaryota > Metazoa > Arthropoda > Arachnida > Uropygi > Thelyphonidae > Mastigoproctus > Mastigoproctus giganteus. Next base: position 203,915,363 of record NC_143584.1, on the reverse strand, counting down.
TGTGGTCTTCCATCGTTTTGATGGAAGATCACAGGAAGCATTGAATGGGAGTGTACTGGGAATGGTGGGAGGTGTTTTACCAAAATCATTAATACATGAGTTGGAAAAAAATAGGATGCTAGCATGTCAGCTTTATCCATGGCTGAAGTGACAACAGAACCATCTGGTTTGGACAGAGGTGGGAGCAGAGATGGGCAAAAGTTGTGGCCAATAGCTTTGGCAAGAGACCAGAATGCTCAGCTACCATTACAGCAAGAAGCAAGTTTTCTACTTTTAGCCTGTACAAACTCTAGTTTGGACTGATTAATAACTGCTTTACAATTGCTGCGAGCTTTCGTGTAGGCAGAAAATGAAACTGAAGAATTAGAAACAAGCCAATTATGTATGCAACATTCTTTTCTTAAAGAGCCTTGGCACATTTATTGGAAAACCAAGGTTTAGGACGAGATTTTAAAGTGGAGTGTGGGATAAAGGATTCCATTCCTGCAAGAATAATTTCACTGGCATGATCTGAGCAAATGTTGACATCAGAAGTTTTGAAACAGTAATCCGACCGAGGAAAATAAATCTCGCAAATCATCCCATTTTGCATTCTTGTAATGCCAAACAATACGAGGTTGGGAATAGCCATGAGATAAAGGTTCTATTGGAGAAGACACAATCACCAAGTTGTGATCTGAGATGCCTAAAGGACCTCTCACTTCGACTGTGTACTTAGAGGAGTTGTTTGTGATAAAAAGATCAAACGTGTTGGCTCTATGGTTAGGATTGTCCGGTATTCTTGTAGGTAAATGAACAATCTGTGCAAGGTCATTAGTAATTGCAAAAGCCTCAGCATCTCGACTAGCTGGGTCGGTGTGACTAGAAAATGGAAGCCAGCTGGAGTTGTGAACATTAAAATCACCAAGGAAAATTACCTCACTGTTAGGAAAGTTGGACTGGAGAAAGTCAAGTTTCAAAGAGAGGATGTCAAAGAGCTCCAAGTGATTAATGGAGTTGGGAGAATGGCAGAGACAACAGATGAATTTGACACAATGAGGTAGAGAGATTTTAAGCCAGAGAAGATTGAAAAGGGGAGATTCCAAATTACCAAGTCTCTGACAGGGAATAACGGAACAGACATATGCACAAGTACTACCTTTGAGGCGAAAGGAATCATACAGCGAATAATTTGGGCATTTGAGATGAGCAGTAGTTGAATCAACTGATAATTGGGATTCAGTCAGAAAAAGTACATGGGATTTGGCAGACTGCTTGTGGAAATGGACATCGTTGAGATTAGAACTGAGACCACGTATATTTGTGAAATGAATTAGGAAGTGTTTGGGAGGTTTAGATCTTTTCGCAGATAAGCTTACTCTATTAGTTTGACAATTCATGGTGTATTCAATAGTAAGAAAAAGTGGATGGGACATGCTGTATGAAGTAATGAAATTTTTGGATATGGCGTACACATGGTAAGAATATACCCAGATCCTTGACATAACGTGGCCTCTACAATGCTCCCTGCATACACACTACTCAGACTCCCTCCAGTCACTACCTGGCAGAATAGAGGTAGCAAGATTATACACTAGCTGATCTGGAAGTCTCCTAGAGAGTTACCAACAGGTTCGGTCCGGTGTACTAACTAGCGACCAGCCTGCGAACACCATTTTAGAGCTGTTCCTTCAAAATGTAAGGAAGATTGGATCTCGTCACGATGTTCATCATAACCTCAAAAGTCATCAATCATACTGCATGATGGAAGAGATGGGGAAGGGTTGACCAGAACATAGCTCTGGAGACTAAACATGGGTTCCACCACTTCAAGCCTCCAATAAGCAAAGTGGTGGTATTTCACAGGTTGATGAGAGTCGTCTACCACCTAGTACTGCCTGGGAACACAGAGGGCAGCATTCCTCCATGTATTGTGGGCACCACGCCTCGACCCCTGCTTACGTTGGTTCACACCTGGGTGGTCGCTCACAGTGTGCTTGTCCATGGGGGTTATACCCAGGATTACTAACAGTCCCACCATCGTGAAGGTGCAAGTAGAGAATATGGCTGTCACATACCATCCGAACTTGGCCAAAATTGGGTCCACTTGACTTGAGTGTCACCCAAATATCAGTTCCATCAGCGTTTTAGACTCCCAGGTAGCAAGTACAGCTTGTCTGGCATATCTGAGAGAATGTCTGTGACAACCTCAAGGACCAAAGTTTTCTGTATTTATCAATGATTTTGATGAAGGTATATCATGGTTAATGTCAACGTTTGCAGACAATACGAAGATTGGTAGGGTTGTTAATGGCAGTAATAATAGTATGCTACTGCATCAGGATATGGAAAAGTTGAGCAGATGGGCTGCAAGGTGGCAGCTAAAGTTTAACATTGACAAACGTAAAGTATGCATATGGGTAGCAGTAACCCCAGAGTAACATATCAACTAGGTGGTAGTGGTACTACACTCAAGGGAGTGGAGAATGAAAAGGACCTAGGGGTAATTGTGCAGTCAGATATAAAGTATATGAAGTTTTCTGAGCAGTGCAGACAAGCTGCAAGAGCAGCTCATGGTGTCTTGTCAATGATATATAGGAATTTTGCTAGCAGGGATAAGGTGATTATTCCCTTGTACTGTATAAGGCAATGGTCAGACCACACCTTGAGTACAGTATACAGGCCAGGAGGCCTCATTTTAGGAAAGATGTAGAGCTGCTGGAACGAGTAGAGAGAAGGGCAACGAGATTGGTGAGTGGAACAAAGGGTTGCTGTTAGCAAGACAGGTTAAGTCCTACAAATTACAGCTTCTGGAGACTAAGCACCTGCAAGGTAATCTAATTGAGGTGTATAAGGTTTGAACAAGCTCAATGCTGATGGGATTTTTCCTCTTGCACAGATTACAAACCTGAGGGAACATAAATTCAAATTGAAGAAAGACAGTTGTAGAATAGATGTGCAGAAATTTGCCTTAAGATGGTGGGTGGTAAATAGTTTGAACAAACTTTCCATCTATAGTTGTTTTATTTATTTTTTAATTTTTATTAATAATAAGATACACAACAGGTAACCATTAACAGTGTATCTGAGATCAGAACAATGAACACAATAACAATAATAAGAGATCCAACAGGAAGATAAACACTGATATAGATTCAAACATTAAAATCATATGTACAAAAGAGGATTGCGTTAAGTTACCGGTAAAATAAATAATAAATTACAGTAATTAGTTAGAGAATAGAAAAATAATAAAAAAAAAGTAATAATAATATTAAACTACAATAATCAGTTCAGAGCTAGTCACTTTGCAGTTTAATAGAAGAGGCAAACTTCTGGATGGAGTTCATCAGTGATTGGGAGTTGTCAAAGAAGTCAATGAGAGAGTCATTTGCTCTTTGTGAAGGTCAATAAGTTAAATAAGTTCAAGGCCGAACTAGAAACTTTTGGAGTGAATGGATGGGTGAAATGGGAAGGTTGTTTTTTTTTTTTTTTTTTTTTTTGACTGATGCTATATAAGCTTGCTTTCTTGCATCAAGTGCCTCTACTAATGCTAATGTTCTCTGATGAATCCAAATTTAATCTCCATAGATTGGATAGCGGGTTGGGTTTTTAGGAGCATTAGCAACTAAGGCCATATTGTTCCGGGATATGCGGTGGTCATTTCCTGACCTTTCTGCATCCTCCGTATTTGGTGGATTGGATAGCAAATGCCACATTCAGCATAGATCTAATGAGGCGCATCACCCCAACTATATTCAATTGATAGTAAATTTTCTATTCGGTCAGATGGTTTGGGGATACACAATAAGCAAAAGAATAGGTAGAATACATTTTGTAAATGGTACTGTTCGTGGTTACTACTACACAAAAATTTTAAAGGAAATTCTTTTGCCTGTCATCAGAGACTTCTTTTCAAGGAACAGAAAATTGTTTTCCAACATGAATTTGCATTTTGCCACACTGCATGTAAGGTTAGTACAACCTTACAATTATTTAATACAATTTCTAGTATGCTGATTTTAATTTGTTTCAATTTTTTTTTTTTTTTAATCTTTAAAAAGATTCAGAAGTTCATGGAAGGCTGCAATATTTGATTCTAATCACAGCAGAAAATAGTCCGATATGAATCTGAATGAAAACTGCTGGGGTGTTATGAAACAGAATATAGCTGCGAAAATAGCCATCAAGCAACATAAATATTGCAAGAAACCATTATTCATGTCCGGTACCATGAACTAAGCAATAATTATATCTGATACATTCCAGGCCAGACAAGTGCAAGATGGGTAATTAAAGCTAGTGGTGGGCCAACAAAATACTATCTGTTATAGAAAACTTAATGGTATCACAAATGTATTTGTTTGCTTCTGGCATATATTTTCCATCTTATTACATAATGATAATTTCATACATTGTTCACAATGAAGAGACAATATGGCCTGCAGTGTATTTACTATATAAAATATATATATGTATTTCTGTAATTATTTATAAATAAATGTTTAAATAGTTTTTCATTAGCTCATTTTTTTTTTTTTTATCAATAAAGTGCATAATCATTTTACATCAGTATATTACATGAGGCTATAGGGGCAATTATTTCTATTGTGATGCTTGTTTTTAGAGAAAATTTATAGTAATACAGTTTATATGGCTGCCACTATATACTTTTATAATATATTAGAAAATATAAAACATAACCCATACTTCATTTATAATGGAGTAAAGGTTATTTTCTTAAACCACTATGGATTTGAAAGAATTAATGAATCAAAACTGCAAATTTCCAGCAGCTTACACAGTAATTACTGAAGCAAAGGATTTTTTTCTGTTATTTTTTGAGCATAATAAGAGGATAATTTATGATCATGAAAATAATGGTGAGGCAAATACAGTGTACTTGCCTACAACAAGAACATGCACACATGATGTCATCTTCTCTGCAAATAACATCAAAACAATGAACAACCTAAATACTCATTTGTAAGTAATGTGTACAAATAATAAAAAAAAAAAAAAAAAAATATATATATATATATATATAGATATATCCAATATTTTAAATTAAATAAAATAAAACATAAGCCAGTAGTATGGCAAAAACTGTAGAGCAAAAATTAACATAAAAATAACCCAAATAAACAAACAAATATTTTTATGTTAATTTTCGCTCTACAGTTTTTGCCATACTACTGGCTCATGTTTTATTTTATTTAATTTAAAATATTGGATGTATTTCAGCTTTATATAGAGGAATTGCATGTCACTGCCTCTAATGAATGCTTATTTATTTAGTTATTCACATTATTATAATTTAACTTATGGTAATATTTAATATAATTCAATGATAGTATATATATAGATATACATACAAAAATACATACATAAAAAAGGTATACAGATATATATATATATATATATACTGATGAGACAAAACATTATGACCAGCGAGTAGTTATGCAAATCGAAGCAACTGTAGGGGTTGCTTCAATTTGCACAACAATGTGCACGGGTTGGGACACAGTATAAGAAACACCAGATACTGAGCTTCATTAACCAGTGTTACTCTTGTTCTTCAGTTGGGAAAGTCACCGGACTTAAGTGAGTTTAACAAAGGCCAAATTGTAATGGCCAGATGACTGGGTCAGAGCATATCTTTTTTTTTTTTTTTTTTAATGAAAACCTCAAACATGAGAGGTATTAGGACCTATAGTACTTAGTACCGTGCTTGGGTTGAGGTTGAGAAGATGAAAGAAAATATTTTCTAACATTCGACTTGAACTTCTGTAGACTGCAATTTTCAGGAAATACGTATGAAGGAAGGTCGTTCCAGAAAACAGCAGCTGAATGAATAAAAGAGGAAGATGAAAAGTTGGTTCTGTGAGTTTGAAGTTGGACAGTAAATGGATGTTGGTGGCATGTGTTCAGACTGTTTTGAAAGAGAGAGCAGGAATTATAGAAGCTAATTCAGAAGAACAATGACCCATTGAAGTATCTGCATGAAAGGCTTGCAGCAGAAACAGTATGTCTATGAGACAGCAAGTGGAGAGACTCTGTTGGAGAGGAGTCATTAATTAACCTAACTGCCCTCTTCTGAATGGAATCTAGAAGACTGAGAGAGGTTTTGGAGACACCACCCCAGATGTGGGAACAATATTCCATGGTTGGGCAGATTTGCAATTTGTACAGAGTGAACACCTGTTTGGAAGAAAAGTAATGCCGAGAGACAAAGAGAAAACCAAGTTTTTTTGATGCAGAGGAAGCAATATTTGTAATATGCTTGTGCCAAGAGAGATTAGAAGTCAGGGTAATCCCCAAAAGAGATATATATCATTTTGCCTAGAAATCGGAGTGTCACCAAAGGTAAGCATAGGGGCAGAAGAATCCTTTTTGCGAGATAAAAGACAAGACTGAGTTTTAGAAGGATTGAAATCAATTAAGTTTTCTTTGCCCATCCCCAAAAGAGATATATATCATTTTGCCTAGAAATCGGAGTGTCACCAAAGGTAAGCATAGGGGCAGAAGAATCCTTTTTGCGAGATAAAAGACAAGACTGAGTTTTAGAAGGATTGAAATCAATTAAGTTTTCTTTGCCCATCCCCAAAAGAGATATATATCATTTTGCCTAGAAATCGGAGTGTCACCAAAGGTAAGCATAGGGGCAGAAGAATCCTTTTTGCGAGATAAAAGACAAGACTGAGTTTTAGAAGGATTGAAATCAATTAAGTTTTCTTTGCCCCACTGGAGATCGGCATTGAAAGAATAGGTAGCGGATAGTAGAGAAGTGATTGAGCAGGGCAAGGTTTCTCAAAATGGAAAGTTGAATGCAATGTGCTGTCATCAGCAAAACTATGGATATGATTTCCAGTCAATGGAAAAAGGTCATTAATATACAAGAGGAAAAGAGTGGGGGAAAGAACTGAACCTTGGGGGACACCAGCATTAGTGGGGAAGTAAGAAGACTGAGAGCTATCTACCATCACCCTCAGTGAGCGATCAGAGAGAAAACTGGATAACCAATTACAAAAAACAGTTGGCAAACCATAAGATGGAAGCTTGTTTACAAGCCATTTATACCAAACACAATTGAAAGCATATGAGATGTCAAGAGCAACTGCTTGTGTTTCCCCAAACTTTTCCACTGAATTTGTCCATAAATGGGTAACAAGCCAGAATATCACCAGTGGATCAACACTGACGGAATCCATACTGGCGATCGTTGATCAGGCGGACGGTTTCTAGGTAGTTTAAGAGTCGGCGGTTAATTGAAATACCATCAGGATCTGGAGCTTTCTTAACATCGAGATTCGTAAAAATTTTTCTGACATCCTTTTGAGGGAAGACCACAGGAGGCATTGAATGGAGCATGTTGGGAATGGTGGGAGGTGTTTTACCAAGATCATTAATACATGAGTTTGAAGAAAAATGGGATGCTAGCAGGTGAGCTTTATCCTAGGCTGAAGTGACAACAGAACCATCTGGTTTTGACAGAGGTGGGAGCAAAGATGGGAAAAAGTTGCAGCTTTGGGAAGAGATCAGAATGCTCGGCTACCATTAGGGCAAGAAGCAAGTAGAAAACTTGCTAGCAGTTTTTGTAAATTTTGTTTTGGCTGATGCTGCGTAAGCTCATACACTTGCTTTCTTTCATCACATGCCACTACTAAATCTAGTTTGGACTGATTAATAATTGCTTTACAATTGTTGCGAGCTTTAGTGAAGGCAGAAAATGACACTGAAGAATTGGAAACAAGCCGATTATGATATGCAACATTCTTCTCTTCAACAGCCTTAGCACATTTATTGGAAAACCAAGGTTTAGATATAGAACAAGATTTTAAAGTGGAGTGTGGAATAAAGGATTCCATTCCTACAAGAATAATTTCACTGACACGATCTGAGCAAACAGTGACATCAGAAATTTTGAAACAGTAATCCGACCAATGAAAAGAAGAAAAGAAATCTTGCAGGTCATCCCATTTTGCGTTCTTGTAATGCCAAACAATACGAGGTTTGGAATAGCAATAAGACACCCTTTGACCCCCCTTTTGTGAATTGGAGATACATTTGCACATCTCCAGTCCATGGGGACTTCCCCTGAGTCCAAAGATACTCTCATAATTATGGTTAAAGGTTTGCTTACTTCATTTGCCATCTCCTTTAACATAACTGGATAGATCCCATCCACCCTAGGTGCCTTCCTTATGCTTCACTTCAACAATTTCTCCTCCACTTTTTTTTTTTTTTATGAAAACCACAAACACAAGAGGTATTAGAAGCTATAGTACTTAGTACCGTGCTTGGGTTGAAGCTTGAGAAGATAAAAGAAGATATTTGTTGACATTAGACTTTGAAAACTGTAATTTTCAGAAAATATGTATGAAAGAAGGTTATTCCAGAAAACAGCAGTTAAATGAATAAATAAGGAAGATGAAAAGTTGGTTCTGTGAGTTTGAAGTTGGACAGTAAATGGATGTTAGATGGTGGCGGAACGTGTTTTTATACTGTTTTGAAAGAGAGAGAGCGAGAATTATAGAAGCCAATTCAGGAGAACAGTGCCCATGGAAGTATCTGTAGAAAAGGCATGCAGCAGAAACAGTACGTCTATGAGACAGCAAGTGGAGAGACTCTGTTAGAGATATGTCTTTGTTAACAGGAGAGACTGCTTCTACAGGATTAGGATACACTCAAATAGAAAAGATGCAAGAATATTTGCTGATGCTATCGAAGCAGTGTTAGGTGGGTCGGAAAACTGCCAGCTTGGAGGGATACACAGACTAATAGATTAACAGTAACCGCTGGCAGAGGTGAAAGTGATTCTTGTACTGCTTCCATGGAATGAGAAGCAGCCTAGAAAGCAAGGTGCAGGGGATTCCAGAGACTCCTGGGAGTCACTGCAGAACAAGTAAATACACGGGCTGTGTTAGGATAGCTAAGAATAGGAACAGCTGCATGTATACTTGAATGTACACCAATCCTAGGAGTTTGGTAAATAAATTTGATGAATTTGAGGTGTTCGTCAAAACATCAAAGGCAGATATTGTCGGAATATCAGAGATGTGGTGTCACACAGATATTAGGAATGCAGAACTGGAATTTGGGGAGTACAATCTGTACAGCAAGGATAGGCAGGACAGGAAGGGAGGAGGGGGTATGCCATTAGTAAAGAAACACATAAAATCCAAGGAAGTGAAGCCAGTCGATATCGCTGGACAGTGCAGTGTCGAGTCAGTTTGGTGCGACATAAGCATTGGGAGATCAAAATTGAGAGTAGGAGTGTGTTATAGGCCTAATGACTCTGATGAGTATAATAAACAACTCTACAGAGAAATAGAGTGGGCCAGTAAATCAGAGTGTCTTACAATGGGGGATTTTAATTTCCCAGAGATTGACTGCAATTTGTGGGTTAGTCATTCACACACTAGAAAGGCTTTTGTGGATTTATTGGATGATTATTTTCTACAGCATCATGTTCGCGAGGCAACTAGAGGGAGTAATAATCGATCTGATTATCAGTAGTGATTCTTCATGCATTAAGAATCTGCAGATAAAGGAATGACCAAGTGGCACTTATCATAGTATGCTTAAGTGGGATTTACTCAAAGAGGTAACTACCATCAGAGATAAAGGGAAGGATTTTTGCTTTCGTAAAGGTGACTATGGTGGTCTGAGACAGTATTTAAATTCTATATGGTAAGACCAACTGATGATGTTACCAACAGCAAATTCAAAATGGGAAGCATTCAAAGAATTAATTTTGGAAGCTACTAGGCTTTCATACCAACTAAGAAATATTGTCCAAGTTTTAGGCCTAAATGGATGCCAGATGAACTAATGAGATATGTGACAGAGAAGAAAAATGCATGGGATACATATAAATTAACAGGTGACATGGAAGCCTATGATAGATATAAGCTGGTCTGTAACCAAGTCACAAAAGAAGTTAGGTAGGCAAAGGCAGATTATGAGAAATCTTTGGCAAAGGAGGTAAAAAAAACAGCAATGAGTTCTTTACTTAGGTAAACTCTAGAAGGAAGGGGATGAATCAGATTGGTCCACTTGATATTGATGGCTCAACTGTTGATGATCCTGCATAGGTAGCTAACAAACAATGAGTATTTTGCATCTACATTCGCATATGAGGAGTTATTCAGGGAGGGGAATGCCAGAGGCTAGATAATTTTGTAATAAATGAGAGCAAAGTGGAGAAGAAATTGTTGAAGATAAACATAAGAAAGGCAACTGGGGTGGATGGGATCTATCCAGTTATATTAAAGGAGGCAGCAAAGGAAGTAAGCAAACCACTAGCCATAATTATGAGAGCTTCATTAGACTCAGGGAAGGTACCCATGGAATGGAGAAGTGAAAATGTGACCCCAGTTCACAAAGGAGGATCAAAGTGTGACATTAAGTAATTACCGACTTGTTAGTTTAACTTCTGTCCCAGGGAAATTAATGGAGGCACTGGTTAAAGAAGCACTGCAGGATCATCTAGACAAGACTTCAGTTATAGCTCAGATACAGCATGGGTTTGTTATGAGGAAGTCTTGTCTGATCAATTTTATTGGATATTATGATGTGGTCACAAAGGAACTGGATGCAAAGAATAATTTTGATATCTTATATTTGGATCTTAGAAAGGCTTTTGATACTGTTGCACATGGAAGACTGCCGCACAAATTTGAGCAATGTGGCAGTGGAAGCAAATTGTTGCTATGGATAAAGGGATGTTTGAGTGGGAGAAGACAGAGACTGGTAATCAATGGAACTCTTCGTGGACTAACGTTATTAGTGGAATCCTCCAGGGATCAGTGTTGGGTCCACTGTTGTTTTCTGTATTTATTAATGATATTGATGATCGCATATCAGGCTTAATATCCAAGTTTGCAAACAATAAGAAGGTTGGCAGGGTTGTTGATGACACGAATGACAGTATTCTGCTGCAACAGGATCTAGAAAAGTTGAGCAGATGGGCTGAGATGTGGAAACTGAAGTTTAACATTGACAAATGTAAAGTACTGCATATGGGAAGCAATAACCCTAGAATAACGTATCAACTGTGTGGAACTACACTGACAGTGGTAGAGAATGAAAAGGTTCTGGGGGTAATTGTGCAGTCAGATATGAAGTTTGCTGAGCAGTGCAGCAAGAGTAGCTCATGGTGTCTTGTCAATGATATACAGGAATTTTTCTGGCAGGGATAAGGAGGTGATTATCCCCTTGTATAAGGCAATGGTCAGGCCACATCTTGAGTACTGTATACAGGTCTGGAGACTTCACTTTAAGAAGGATGTAGAACTGCTGGAACGAGTACAGAGAAGGGCATCAAGATTAGTGAATGGAACAAAGGTTGCTCTTATGAAGAAAGGCTTTAGTTTTGCAAATTACAGTGTCTAGAGACCAGGCACCTGCGAGGTGATCTGATTGAGGTGTATAAAGCATTGAATGATTTGAGCATGCTCAATGCTAATGGATTCCTCCTCTTGCTCAGAATATTCACCTGAGAGGACATAAATTCAAAATGAGGAAAGACAGTTGTAGGATAGATGCACCCAAATTTGCCTTTAGCCAGTGGGTGGTTGATTGCTGGAACAAACTTCCATCTGTCATAGAAGTTGATAGCTTAAATGGATTCAAGGCAGAACTAGACAAACATTTGGAGTGAGTGGATGGGTGAAATGAGAAGGGTTGTTTTTTTTTTGGCTTATGCTATATAAGCTTGCTTTCTTGTATCATGTGCCTTTACTAATACTAATGCTAAAAAAAATATGAATAGAAATAAATAAAAAAGTGCTTCTTAATGGGATTAGTGGGATAGTTTGTCCATATTTTGCGAAAAAAATAGTGTGCTTCATGAGGACAAGTTCCCCCTCCCAAAAAAAAAAAAAATGAAGTGTGTCCCATGTGGAGTACACTCCACACTTTGGAAACCTCTTTGATAGACCATAAAAGAAGTTGGCTTCAAATAAAAAATATCTTTTTTTATATAGTACTGTATAAACTATTTATGGGTGGTTGCATGCTGTTATATTTTCCTTCATATGCTATCACTTATTCATTACTGATCTACGCCCTCCTAGTCCCTGGTTGTAACAGTGTGAATTCTGTACCTCAAATGATGTTGAACTCTAATTTTAGGACTGAAAAACACCGAATAAGTGCTTTTGCTAATATAATAATAATGAAACTAGACAGTTGTATTTATAGTTAATGCTTCACATCTCATATTCAAAAATTAAATAAATGGTTAAATAAAACTAATGTTTTTGTGATTTTTCAAAGCTGAATCTAAATAAGAATTAATTTTTTTCATAGATCCCATGGGTTTTGAGAAAAATAATGTTTATGTTAGTTTAAAACTAATGATAAACCACTTTGGTAACTGCACTTCGTCATTTGATATATCACATTAGTTGGAACCCTCCCAACCCCTCCACAATTCAGCAATGTGGCTCTATGGAAAAAGAACCATAAATTACTGCAGCCAGCACTTCACACTCTGTGATAAAAAAAAAATGGCCTCCAACAATCAACAGCAAAGCAACAGTGCCTAGCACTTACTCCAGGGGGTTGCAATAACATTCCACAGAGCAACAGTGTCAAACAAATCGTCAAATAATGCAGGAAGGTCCAAGCAATCAATGCATGTAATTTTAAGTAGAGCAGACAGCCAATTGGAAATTCCCAGAAATTTTCCATCCTAACCTCTGAGAAGCCAACTCATTCTTTGTACATTTGAAAGAAATCAGATAGATTGTTCTTAATTCATTATTTCACATATTTTAAAATTTTTTGCTACTATGTAACATATTAATTCTGTCTTAAATTATTCTTAAACTGGAATGTTGAGGATATTTGTAAATTTTCACTAATTCTACACTGTATGCAAGGTGTAGCTAATAAATAACATGACTGTGCACACAGCCACTACATACAAAGCACCACCTATGGAACAAAGACACAGTAGTTGACCTTGAACCTTTCCCTAGTTGTCTGCCAAGTCATATTCCAAGACACTCATTTGCTTTGCAGTGAGACAGGTTTTCATTACTTAGTGTTTTGTAGTTTGCCAGAAAAATGACAGACAAAACAACTGAACAACAAATCCACCTCAAATTTTTAACAAAACTAAAGAAAACACCAAATGAAAGTTATCAGTTATGTCAAGAGGTTGCATGTCTGAATGCATAAAACATTTTTTGAAGAAAGAGAAAATGTGAAAGATGATGAATGACCAGGGCATCTGGTATCAATGAAAACCAATTAAAATGTGAACCACGTAAGAACATTGATTTGAAGTGATCATCATTTAAGCATTAGAATGGTCACATCAGAACTCAATATGGACAGAGAAACAGGCAAATTTTAACTAAAAATTTAGGCATGAGAAAAGTGTATGCCAAGATGGTGTGTCAAAAATTTTGAATCAAATAATGAGAAGATGCCAAATCTGTGAAAATGTTTTGGAAAAAATTGAAGCTCAAAATTATCTGAGTACTGTAATTACTTGCAATGAAAGTTGGTTGTTCCAGTATGACCTATAAACTAAAAGACAATCAATGTAATGGAAGACAAAAAAATCTTCCAGAATAAAAAAAAAACAAGAATGTCAAAATCAAAAATGAAAACCATGCTTCTCGTTTTATTTGATATTAAAGGAATTATTATGGTTGAATACACCCCACCAAATCAGACTGTCAATAAAACATACCATGCTGAAGTTCTGTCTAACAAGGCTACCCGAAAAAATTGGAAGGAAAATACTTGAATTGTGGAAGGATGGTTCGATGTTCCATCAAGACGATGCTCCAGCACACAATGTACTTTCTGTTTGCCAGTTTATAGCCAAAAACAAATCCCTGTATGTGAATATGTATCTTGCCAGATATATATTCCAGATACTTGCCAGAACTAAGTCCCTTGTGACTTTTTTTTTCTCTTTCCCAAACTGAAAAGTGTACTTAAGATAACCCATTTTCAGTCCATTGAAGACATTCAGAAAAAGTGTTAAAAGGCATTTACAGAAGAGAAATTCCAGAAATGTTTCTATGCTTGGAAGAAACATATGGAACAGTGTGTGCAAGGCCAAGGCAATTATTTTTAAGGTGATAACTTGTAAGATATAAAATATTTCATTATATTTATTTTATTGCATGAATCTCATTATTTAATAGCCACACCTTGCAAAAATATGAATACAGTATGTATGTAAATAAATGTTTTTATCGCATTTAAAGAGTTTCTTTCATTTTGCAAGTTTTCTGGACAAATTTATTTCCCAACCACCTCAGATCATCTGAGTTCTTTATTTTTTAATTAATTTAATAATTAATAAATTTTAACCATTTTTATAATCTATTGTATTTATTTTCTATTGAACTTTCTCATCTTTTCTGTTTTCATTCAGAGTTCACCCTGAGTTCCGGCATCTGGTACTTGAACTATAGGAAGCAGATTTTTTTTTTTTTTTTTTTTTTTTGTGGGAAGGATGCATTAAAGCCACTGCTTTAACACATAGATTTTTTTTTTTTTTTTTTTTTTTTGTTTGTTTGCTTGTATTTTCATTTTAATAGAGTTTTTGTAGAGCGACTGTAGTTCGGCAGCCACAACCATAAATGTGTCTCTGATAGAATGGTACGCCACTACCTCTGATAATTTTTCCTTAGCAATCAAAAGAATAAATCATATAACATGTCACCTACTTGTACAGAAACCACGTGGTTTTGTTGATCTAACGATGTGACGTCACTGCACTCTTGTGTTATTGCTACTCAATAACTAACGCAAGAAAATGACGCAACTGAGCAAATCAAGTGCCTAAGGTCTAGTAGAACCAACACAACACAGGATATTTGGATGAATGGCTTATGTTAATTATTCCGTATCATGAAATTATTAAAATGAAGTTAATTATTCTGTTATAGTTATAAGATAAAACTTACTATGGGAATTTTGAACATTAGCATACTCAAAAAAAGAAGCCAGTGCAAGAGATCCCGAAATCACTGAGCTGAAATAAAACTTTCTAATGAAACAACTGCAGTTCATATTTCTAAAAACGGTCCAAGTAGAATTTCCCATTGCACGCCGAGAATAATAATTTATAAACCGGCATATTGCAGGTTGAAATTTTCTACATGTTCTACGTAAAAGAAATGACATCCCACTCAGCGACATTTCAAAACTATAAAAATCTTTAGCAATCCTCTACTTTTATCAATGGAATGAACATGTTATTGAACGAGCAATGAAAATTCAAATTTAATAAAATATGACAAAAATATTTTAAAAACTTAATATCGTGACAAATAAACGATCATCACATTCACCATCCTGGAAACAAATCAATCTTCATCCCTCTATCGGAAGAAGGGATCAGCACTGATTATTAGCATTAGTAATAGTAATAGAGGCGTATGATAAAAAAAGCAAGCGTATGAGCTTATGCAGCATCAGCCAAAAAAAAAAAAAAAAAAACCATTCCCTCTAAAAGTTTTTCCAGTATCACCTTGAATTTATTTTAAGCTATCAACTTCTAAAACAACAGATGGAAGTTTGTTCCAGCAATTAACGACCGGCTGGTTATAGGCAAATTTCCTCACATCTATTCTACAGCTGTCTTCCCTCAATTTTTATGCCCCCTTATGTTCATATTCTGAGCAAGCGGAAGAATCCCATCAGAATTCAGCGTGCTCAACTCATTCAAGGCCTTATACACCTCAATCAGATCACCTCGCAGGTGCTTAGTCTCCAGCCAATGCAATTTGCAGACCTTCAGCCTCTCTTGGTAAGAGGACCTCTTCGTTCCCCTCACCAATCTTATAGCCCTTCCCTGTACTCACTCAAGGAACTCTACATTCTTCTTAAAATGAGGTCTCCAGAGCTGTACGCAGTACTCAAAGCATGGCCTGATAGTTGCCCTATACAAAGGCATAATCACCTCCTTTTTCACTACTAGCAAAATACCTGTATATTATTGACAAAACCCCATGACCTGCCCTGGCAGCCTGTCTACATTGCTCAGAAAACTTAATATCTAACTGCACAATTACTCCCAGGTATTTTTCGTTTTCTACCACCCTAAGTGTAGTACCACACAGTTGGTACGTTCCTCTGGGGGTTATTTCTACCCATATGCAGTACTTTGCATTTGTCAATGTTAAATTTCAGTTGCCACTTCTCAGCCCATCTGCCCAAATTTTCTAGATCCTGTTACAGTAGCACACTGTCATTAACAACCTTGCCACCCTTTGTATCATCTGCAAACTTAGACATTAAGCCTGATATACCTTCATCGATATCATAAATACACAAAACAATAGTAGAAGCATACGATGCAAGAAATAAAACTTATTATTATCTCTCTATACATTAAAAACGTTTTCCTCCTAGTGATATTTATTGGGGAAATTGGATAAGAGAGCAAGGCAATTACGTCCCTACATATGCAATTCATTATTGACAACTGCCTCCATAACGTTCACCAACCTCGTGCTCCACTGTCTAATATTTGAAGTTCCATTGTAATGTTTTTACACAGGATGTTTCAAAAGTGATGGTCAATAATTTAAAGGTGAACTGTACAGACTACAATATGCAAGAAAAGCCTAGTAAACATGGGTCCTTAAGTGAATCGTTTTCGAGATATTGCTCATTCCTAGTTGGAATCCACCACTGACAAGGTGAACTCTACAAAGTTGAGATCCACCACTGACTTGTTTGTTTTGGTTAGGTTATGCTCATTCTCTCCCTTTCCCCTCTCTCAATGCTTTCAAACGTAGCAGGCATACTAGTACTGTCAAAGGATAATCAACACGGAAAGGGGTTACAGCCAGTGGTCAGCTATAGTGGGCTCGCAAGAGCTCACTGTTATTTTATTATTATTATTTATTTTATTTTATTTTTTTTTTTTTGAAAATTTGCGAGCCCATTGTTGAGACGATCATTTATTTTACAAATAAAATTTTGAATGCAATTATTGAGTATCCAGAGCCGGAACTACGTTGGGGCGAGGGAAGCCCCATTCCCAGCATTTTAATATCGCAATCGATCAGTTATGTATTTTAAAATTGCTTCATTTTTGATTTAATTACAGTCCGACGTTTAACGAACTTCTTCATATCGAATTTTTTTGATTCCCCTTGGTAAAATTACATTTAAAATAGTTTCCGTTGAACGTAGGAAATTTCCATGTAACCAACGGATTAGGAGAGATTGTGTATGCATTGTTCTCACCTCTGGCCTTTAGGTAATTAGAAAGTGCGAATTAAAGGTGAAAGGATTACCGTTCCACGTTAGTGGTGTCCATAAAACCTATGCAGCCACATACCGAGAAGTCGCGCTAGTCAATATACTTTCCATAGCCAGTCAGAGGATTAAGAAGATTCTCGACACGGATTATAGCCTCTGGTCAACCTGTGTTGTGGTTCCTCCTTTACTCCGACAAACGGGCATATGTTTTTCAGAGAAGTGAGTGATCCATGCCTTCCAGTAAATTTCTCCTGTCTATGTTTACATGGTCACAGTAGCAGAATATCTGTATGATTCCGATATTTTGCACTGTTTCAAAGAACTAGTATCAGTAGCAACGTAGAGGGGGGGGGGGATTGAGACAACTAAGATATTATATAAACTTTATGAAGATGAAATTTTGTCAGATTTTGAAACTTTGTCGAGCCTTTCACTGTGTAGAAAATGTTCTAAAATATAATGGCATACAGGCAATAATTAAAAAAAAAAATTGTATCAGAAATCTCCAAAAAACTAGCGCGAATTAAGGATGATTGCTAAAGAACTTGATGTGGAAACTACAACGATCGGTAGTGTGTTTGGGCCACGATAAGCAGCTTGTAGTTTGCGGACGGAAATTGTGGGTTGGAGGAATTATCCCGCTTTGTGCAAACATTTTGAATCAGAAGTTTAAATATTCCGGATTATTAAATCAACTTTTAAATTTGGAATTTCTTAACCATTTAGCACTAATGATAGACATCCTGCTGGAAATCTTTTACTTTCAGAAGCTTTGCAGAATCACTATGGTAAAAGCAGATAAATTAATTATTCGAACTGTCAATGCTATTGCTAATTTGAAAAATTCTGAACGAAATTAAGAAGCTAAAATTGAGAGCGTGTTGCAGTGGAAAGAATTTGAAGGAATCAAAATCGAAAGTAAGAACAGTAAAATTACCTCGTGACAAGTTATTAAATGCGTTGTTTATCCTTAAAGGATAAGTTATTAATGCAACAGAGTGATTTCAAATTAAATAAATAAAATAATATCATTGAAAGAAATTTTAAACATATGCTATAAAAAATCGTGGAATATGAAAGAACTTTCGTCTCGGTGGTAAGGCGGTAAAAACCGAATAAGAAATTTGTTTTCTGATAAAATATGAAATAAAAATTAATGATTTTAAAGATTTTGTCGAAGACATCTTTAAAATCGAGTGAAATTCCCTCTTCAAATTAAGAAAGCCAGAAATATATTTGAAACCACAGCGATTAGCAGTGCTGAAGCTGAGCGAGCTTTCAGCGTAATGAATAATATTGTGTGAATGAATAATGTTGACAATTAAACACGTTGCAGATTATGATGAGCATGTATCTAAATGGAAAACCATTGCCTCAATTTTATGCGAATCGTTACATCAAATCATTCTCTGTAATCATCGCTCAGGTATTGAGCAAAGCAGAAGATCGACAACAAATATTAATAAAGTAAATTGTATATGGCAATTTTTAGAATAAATTTATCTTGAATATTTGTGAAATAAGTTTTTTTCGTGTAATCTGTGATTTTTTGTGTACTTTTTCTAGAAAATTTGTTTTTTTATGTAATATTTGTTTTTATATTGTGGAATGTTTTGTGATAGTTTTTGTTATTTGTGATAGGAGAAATATTTCATGTTATTTTTTATTCTCAATATTAAAATTTTATCGTGAAAAAATGTATCCATTATATTTCCCTAGTAGTTAAAAAAAAAGACGAATAAAAAAGTTTCGCTTGTGCCGAGCACGCGCGGTAGATGGTTTATGCGCCGACCGAGCTAGCCGGGTGGGTAAAGTGTCCACTGGCAACCCAAAGGGCGCGGGTTCGAATCCCGCCTCGGGTTTGGATCAGAGTAGGGCAAAAACCTTAGGAGGTGTATTATGGCCACAGAAGCGGATGCGCCAACAACTAACAAAAAAAGATGGTTTATGCGAAACATCCTTCGCGTTTCTTTTAGGTATTTTGCTTTGTATATATCGATTACGAAATAAGAGCTTTTTTATTGTAAATATTTTATTGATCATTCACAGATTTTCATAATTTCTGGAAGACAAGATACAATTGATTTATGATAACTAAAGTAAGAGATGTATACTTGCGAGTGCAACGTATCTAAATATCTCTGTAAAATAGCACCGATTGATGTACCGATCTTGTACTTGAGGCGACATACACAGCTGTTAGGGGGACCCTAACAATGGAATGTAACGAAAATACGAGACGAAAAAAGAAATTGTTGACAAATATTTGTATTGTTCCAATCATATTTACTGTAGTAGTAACTGCAGGAAGCATGATTGCAACGTCATACTGTTCAAAAATTCTAAAAGGTTAGTACTCCAGACACTGTTGAATCTAGTTATCATCGTAAGGCGAGGCATGACGACCAGGTTTTAAAATTTTTTTTAGACAGACCTAGAACGTTTTACACATTCACTTATACGCATGGTTCAGGGGGTAATAAGCTGCATCTGTCCATCCCCTAAATCCGCCCCTGACTCGAGATATCATACCGGTCACGAAAAATGCTTCATATGCTCTAATCACACTACTAATAGTGCGAGCAAGAAGCGCTTCTAGCGATGACATCCCTTCCGTGACGAATCATATTTACTTGGTAAAAAAAGTCGGAAAATCTGCGAGCCCATTGTTAAAATATTCACAGCTCACAACTGGTTACAGCAACGAAGAGTATGCGGACATGCAATTCACGTATGGTAAAGCGAGCGGTAGTGCACTCGGGGCTTAACGTTTGTACCAAGAAGCATTTCCCTGCCGAAGGCAGCCCAACAGGTGCACATTCATCAGGACATCAATGCCTTAGAGAACATGGGCGTTTCGCACAGGGAGTATGAGCAGGTAGGCCCAGAAGCATAACGCATAATGTGAGGAAAGGGTGTTACAAAGAATTAAAAAAAAACTATTATATTTAGGCCACCCAAATAATTATGTTAGAAAGAATAGAACAAAATCCAGGAATTTCGACAAGGAGAGTTGCTCTGAAAAAAAAAAAAGTGTATTGAGTCGTAGAAGTGTGTAGCGAATTTTACATCGCTAATTACTGTACCCCTACCATATCTAGCATGTACAAGGTGTTAGCAATATACCCTCCCAAAGTAAACTTCTGCCAGTGGCAATAACAGTGTGTCCTGAACCCCTAATTTTTAAACATTTTGTTCACTGATGAAGCTGGGTTTACTCGTGATGGTATTTTTAATTTTCATAATTGTCACGTTTGGTCCGGCAAAAATCCTAATGCAATTCACGAGTACCGACATCAGCATTTCTCGTTGAATGCATGGGCATTACTACTTGGAGACTGTCTAATTGGACCATACTTTCTGCCACAGGCTAACAGGAGAGCAGTACCTTCAGTTCCTGCAGAATGTTCTTCCAGACCTCCTTGTTGATAATGTTCCACTTCAGCAATGACAGAACATGCGGTTTATGCATGATGGTGCACCAGCACATTTTGCTCGAGTTGTGACTCGGTATCTAACTAGAAGGTATGGTCAATGGTGAATAGGTAGAGGTGGGCCTGTAATGAGGCCCCCCAGATCACCTGACTTAAATCCTATGGATTTTTGTATCTGGAATCATGTAAAAAGCTTGGTGCACACTTCTGACATTAACACAATTGAGGAATTGCAGCGTCAGGTTGAAGGAGCCTTTCAGCAAATCAGGAATGCCTGAGAGGATTCGCAACTCAATGCAGAGAAGACTACAAAGTGCGTACGGATGCAAGAACAGCCTTTTGAACACCTTTTGTAACATCCTGTAACATGTAACATCTGTAAAATCCTGTGGCGTTGAAACCAAAAATTAAAAATGTATTAACTTACGTTTAATAAAATCACCCTTAGCAAAGGATTCACAGCTTTTTGCTAAAGTAGTGCTCCCATAGTCAGTGGCGGATCTTAACAGAAATGTGCATTATCTCGAAAACGGTTCATTTGTAGCTTTCGAGACGCGTGTCTCTTTGTCAACTCAGTTGACAAAGAGACACGCATCTCGAAAGCTACTGATTTTGTTAGTATATATTCGTATTAAACTGGATTATAACTAACTTACGCATATTATAAATATTTTAGTCCTGCTCTTTGGGATGCAACAATATTCCTCATGCATTATGAAACCCGAAGCAAAATGCCTTTTCCTAAGTAACTATGTAAACGCAAGCAAATAATTACATAGTGATTGAAGGCACACACTACAAATACAGAGGTAAATAATTACACAGATTATTTCCCGATTAGATATCGATCATGGTATTATTTTGTCAGGCGGCACAGGGGATCAACCTCAATTAAAAATTTTTACTGTGTAGAATACAATACTCTGCATAAGGCCAGGGCAGTGGTGGACTGGTCAGGGTGTCAGCTTGCCTGATAGCAAGTGGGCCCACTTGCAATAACATTAGACAATATGTTAAAAATGTTAGACCTTTTAGTAGCTTGAAAATATAATACTTATGGCTGGGCCCCCTTTGTCTCCTGGCAACCAATATGTTTAGATCCAGTCTGCCACTGGGCTAGGGTGTGTGTTTTGTGAAGTATTAGTGTGGGTTGTGTTGTTCCTCTGTCCACTTAGCATGCGGGCCTGTGGGGAGCCACTAACACCCCCAGTTTCCATCACCGCCCCAGAGAGGCGGGCCTGACGACATTAGGAGAGAAGAAAGTCTAATGGGGTGCACCCTGGTGTAGCCTAGGCATCCATGGAGAGCCCCCAAAAAAAGAAAAAAATTTTTATTGGAAAGGAGATAATGGGGGAGTTAGGAAGATGGTGGGATAAAAGCGGTAGAGAACTGAAGGGGGTAGTAGTTGGGGCACTCACCTGATTTTAAAGGGGAGACTGTAAAGGGACCCCTGGTACAGGATGCCCATCCTTGTTCAGAGGGTGGGAGTTGAAAGTGGGTAGTCGGGGTGAGCCACCACGCATAGGGCCACCCAAGGTGGGAGGTGATTGGCGGAAGGACACTCAACTACCCCCAGGTGGTAGGAATGAAAAAATATGGGGAAAGTGATTCCTATGGTGGAGCATGCTTTTGCAGCTCTGTCCCACACTGGCCTGAGGGTTAACCTAATGGCCAGTATCAGCATCCCACACCATGGCAGCTAGGAAAAGCTACAGCATGGTGTCAGCTTGGATAACCATGAGGGCCTGCATAGCCATCAGTCTGTCCAGTGAAGAGGCTAAGATAGAATATGCAATTAATAATAACTTTAATTCACTCAACATTCACACAATATTACTTTTTATAATTTTTTCTTACACTTTCTATTTTCTTTTATATATTAGATATCGATCAGTGCATTTGACAGGTGTCTTTTAAGTAGAAAAGTTTGACTTGCTCCGTCCTATCTCTACACGGTAGGTAGAAAAGCATGCGTGGGGGTTGGCGAGCAGAGAGCAAAGCCACCTAGTTATTATTATTATTATCAGCAAGGAAGCCTGAGGCTTATGTTGCACCAGCCAAAAAAAAAAAAAAAAAAAATCTGAATTATCCTCAGAGAGAGAGAGAGAATAAGAGTGAGAAGTAGAAGGTAAGGTAATCACCAAGAAAGAGAAGAATGATGATATCCGGCTAAGGACCCTGGGTGTGCCAGGAAAAGCCCATACTCACAAGATGTGAACCTCTGGGGTTATATTAGCAACACCATTTTAGTACTAGCATACTCTAAATGTCTTTTCTTTCAATACATGTCACTGCTTATTTTGAAGATATTAAAATTAATCCTAATTTCAAAACAGTCACCTTTAGTGTTGATTTTGGAACTGAGATGCATATGATGTTATATTCCTCAAGTTCGTCCATAGTAAGAAAAATTAAGTAGGCTATTGTAATAATGTGAACTTTTCTTACTGAAGAGGCACTGCTTTCTATATC
Organism: Mastigoproctus giganteus; assembly: GCF_048544385.1. NCBI lineage: Eukaryota > Metazoa > Arthropoda > Arachnida > Uropygi > Thelyphonidae > Mastigoproctus > Mastigoproctus giganteus. The sequence goes on along the minus strand of NC_143584.1, from coordinate 203,892,228 downwards.
TGTGTTGCTGCATGAATGTCATAATGCTGCAGGTGTCAATTTTAGGTAGTTCAAAGAAACTTCTTTTTCAAAGTAAGTAGTTTTAGATTGGATCATTTGAACCAGATTTGGTCAAGAATCCATCCATATACAAATGTTGGCAGCTATTCTGACTCTGTCAACTCATCTTCTATTTGGCTATTCCATTTTGGGCATACTAGAAAGCTTGAAACAGATGCTGGTTGAAATTTTCTGCTTCCTAATAGGCCATTTGGCTATTCCATTTTGGGCATACTAGAAAGCTTGAAACAGATGCTGGTTGAATTTTCTGCTTCCTATCAGGATTTGGGAATCCTGAGCTTATCTTATAGAGGTGCCTGACTTCCCTTACAAATGCTGTTTATTTCTAGTATGCAACCTTTGAAATACAAAAATCATCTGAAATTTTAAGTTTGGCATATAAGCCATATGATTTTTGTATTTATTTTTGATTTTTGTTATATGCAGAACTCCAATATATTTACAATTTATTATATGTATATTTTTACACAAATATACATTTTTTTTCTCACCTTTTAAAACCCTAGAAGTTGTACATCTTCAACAAGCAAATAGCTTGTGGAGTTATGTTTTTGGGCTTTACTTTTCAAGTTCTCAAAAAAAAAGTGAACTTTTGTCAACTGCTTATAGCAAGTGTGCTTCCACAATAATGCATTGTTTAGAAAAATCAATTTGCAATACATTATACTAAACAGGCAGCAAGGAATGGTTCAGTTACTTATTTAAAGCCCCCATACAAACATATAGCATCAGTAACAGCAATGTGATGACCACTTAAAGCTGCAGATTTTAATTCAAAACATTCTACATAAGGGAGTACCGTTAAGTGCCTACTGCTTTCTTTACAGTTTGCTGCATAGTATAATAATATGTCACAATGTCAACCTTTAAAATAAAGGGCAGAAATAATTGAGTTTAAATGTAGACATTGATTCTTAATGCTGATTTTATACTGCTATGCAAGTTGCTAAAGATTACTGTAAAAAAAAAGGGAAGTGATTTATACTATGAATATACACTGAGTGGCTGCTTAATTAAGTACACCTGTCCTTTTAATGAAAGGGAGCATTCCTTCAGTAACTGCATCACATGTACAATTCAATATAAGGCAGGTGGGCAATACATAGGTATGTTGTATGTGTGCAATTCAATATAAGCATGGGAAAGATGAAAGATTTAATTTTGCTATAAACTTTCAGCCTAACACTTGCATTTTCCATGAAGGTATCTAATTATTGACTCATCAGGCTGGAACTTGGTGTTATTATTAGCAGCTATTTTGTAATTCAAAATATGTCAGTTACTTTAATATATAATCTCATGGGCTGTTATGACATGTGACAGATTTTATACTACAGACTCTAAAGCATATATGGATAAGTTAATGATGAACAAATCACTGTTAGTGAATGTGTAAATTACTGAACCAATCAAATTTTATAAATAAAATAATATGTTTAATGTACTATTTAGTATAAAGAAATAATTGAATTTAAAAGTAGACTAATTCTGATTTCATACCATTATGCAAGATGCCAGAGATTACTGTAAAAAAAAAAAGGGGAGTTGAAATGACATGAAATTACTGAAGGAAAAAAAAAAAAAAAAAAGGGAGTTGAAATGACAGAGCCCGAACAGTTGTCATTTCATGGAAATCCAAATTGCATACAAATATTCCTGCTTAGCAGCCTGGTCATCTTTGAATATTCTTCTAGTTGAGCAATTGTTAGTGAAGAGCACTGTAGTTCATAAACTGGTTTTGTTTACCTTGATCTACTGTACACCATGATCAGATAAATACAATAGCAAAGTTGTCTCAGTTTTCCATTCTGATTCTACTATTAGCATGCTCATTGAGATTCAATAATATACATACGTCTATGTCAGTGTACTTTTTCTGGCATGTATAGGTATCCCTTGATTTGCATGAGTTTCAAATATGCATCTTTGCTTATATGAAATTTGTCTTGGGAACTTTTTTTTTTTTTTTTTTTTAAATGCATAGAGTATTTTAAGGTAATGCAAATCTGTAATCAAATACATTATTAAAATATACAAGTTGTCTGAAACAGTTCTTAAGAAAATAGAACTATTGCAATTACAGTAGGGTGGATAATGTTTGCAAGTTGGTCAGTTTCTGTTATCTACCACAAGCAACATTGTTTGTTTGGGAATTTTTTAGGTGCATCTATGGCCATAGTGCACCACAGGCAACATTGAGGTATAGCTTGAGATGCATTATGCCTGAGAGATACTCATTGGCCAGAGCTGTTCATTCCAAACATTTTGAATCATATAGAGCAGCTAGTCACATAGCAGCTCTTTGATTCTCATTTCATCAATAGTGTCCATTTTGTTACCTTCACCAAAGGCCATGCCAAGAATTTCAGGTGCTTGAATAATTAATAATACTCGGCACTAATAATATTAAGAGTAGGAGACCGGCAGAATTACTTAACAAGTACAGGTCACTGTTGAACAAAAGCCGAGAATTAGGGTTGAATTTGAAAGTGTCTGCAATTCTGCCCAGACACGATAGGAGGGAGTATATGATGAGAGCCTTGTCGATGAATTCGGCCCTGGAAAGATTGTGCAAGGCTCAAGGGGTAGAATTTTTTTCAGTCTGGACTGTACTTGTTAACAGGAGAGATTGCTTCTACAGGGATGGGATACACTTAAATAGAAAGGGTGCAAGAATATTTGCTGATGCTATCGAGGCAGTGTTAGGTGGGCCGGAAAACTGCTAGCTTGGGGGGAGACAAAGACCAATAGATTGACAGTAGCCACTGGCAGAGGTGAAAGAGATTCTTGCACTGCTTCTATTAGAATGAGCAGAAGCCTGAAAAACAAGATGCATGGTATTTCAGAGACTGCTGGGAGCCATTGCGGTACAAGTAAACACATGGGTTGTGTTAGGGTAGCTAAGAATAGAAACAGGTGCAGGTATACTTGCGTGTACACCAATGCTAGGAGTTTAGTAAATAAATTTGATGAATTTGAGGTATTGCTCAAAACATCGAAGGCAGATATTATTGGGATATCAGAGACTTGGTGTCACACAGATATAAGGGATGCAGAACTGCAATTTGGGGAGTACGTCTACAGAAAGGATAGACAGGATAGGAAGGGAGGAGGGATTATGCTATTAGTTAAGAAACACATAAAAACCAAGGAAGTGAAGCCAGTCAACATCGCTGGACAGTGCAGTGTGGAGTCCGTTTGGTGCGACATAAACATTGGGAGATCAAAATTGAGAGTAGGAGTGTGCTATAGGCCTAATGACTCTGATGAGTATAATAAGGAACTGTACAGGGAAATAGAGTGGGCCAGTAAATCAGAGTGTCTTATAATGGGAGATTTTAATTTCCCAGATATTGACTGGAATTTGGGGGCTGGTTACTCACACACTAGCAGGACTTTTGTGGATTTATTGGATGATTGTTTTCAACATCAGCATGTTCGGGAGGCAACTAGAGGGAGTAATACTCTTGATTTGATTATCAGCAGTGATTCTTCATGCATTAAGAATCTGCAGATAAATGAACCACTAGGTGGCAGTGATCACAGTGTGCTGAAGTGGGATTTACTCAAAGAGGTAACTACCATTAGGGGTAAAGGGAAGGGTTATTGCTTCCGTAAAGGCGACTACGATGGACTGAGACAGTATTTAAATTCTATACAGTGGGACCAACTGATGATGTTACCAACAGCAAATTCAAAATGGGAAGCATTCAAAGAACTTATCTTGGAAGCTACTAGGCTTTACATACCAACTAAGAAATATTGTTCAAGGTTTAGGCCAAAATGGATGTCAGATGAACTAATGAGGCATATGGCAGAGAAGAAAAATGCATGGGATACATACAAATTAACACATGACACAGAAGCCTATGATAGATACAAGTTGATATGCAACCAAGTTACAAAGGAGGTTAGGCAGGCAAAGGCAGATTACGAGAAATCCTTGGCAAGGGATGCAAAGAAAAACAGCAAAGAGTTCTTTACTTATGTAAACTCTAGAAGGAAGGGGATGAATCAGATTGGTCCACTTGATATTGATGGGTCAAGTGTTGATGATCCTGCTCAGGTAGCTAACAAACTAAATGAATATTTTGCATCGACATTCACACATGAGGAGTTATTCAGCGAGGGGAATGCCAGAGGTGTATTCAACTCTAGCAGTAAGCTACAGAATCTTGAAATAACTGGGAGTAAAGTGGAGGAGAAACTGTTGAAGATAAACACAAGAAAGGCACCCGGGGTGGATGGGATCTATCCAGTTATATTAAAGGAGGCAGCAAAGGAAGTAAGCAAACCCTTAGCCATAATTATGAGAGCTTCCTTGGACTCAGGGGAGGTACCCATAGACTGGAGATGTGCAAATGTGACCCCAATTCACAAAGGAGGATCAAAGGCTGACACAAGTAATTATAGACCTGTGAGCTTAACTTCTGTTGCAGGAAAATTAATGGAGGCACTGGTTAAAGAAGCACTGCAGGATCATTTAGACAAGACTTCAGTTATAGCTCAGACACAGCATGGTTTTGTTAAGGGGAGGTCTTGCCTGACCAACTTTATTGGATACTATGATGCAGTCACAAAAGAACTGGATGCAGGGAATAACTTTGATATTATATACTTGGATCTTAGAAAGGCTTTTGATACTGTTGCACATGGAAGACTGCTACACAAATTAGAGCAGTGTGACATTGGAGGCAAATTGCTGCTATGGATAAAGGGGTGGTTGAGGGGGAGAAGACAGAGAGTGGTAATCAATGGACACTGCTCATCGTGGACTGATGTTATTAGTGGAGTCCCTCAGGGCTCAGTGTTGGGTCCATTATTGTTTTCTGTATTTATAAATGATATTGATGATGGTATATCGGGCTTAATGTCCAAGTTTGCAGACGATACAAAGGTTGGCAGGGTTGTCAAGGACACTACTGACACTATGCTGCTGCAACAGGATCTGAAAAGGTTGAGCAGATGGGCTGAGAGGTGTTAAATGAAGTTTAACATTGACAAATGTAAAGTACTACACATGGGAAACAGCAACCCCAGAGCAACGTATCAACTCTGTGGTACTACACTGACAGTGGTAGAGAATGAAAGGGACTTGGGGGTGGTTGTGCAGGCAGATATGAAGTTCTCTGAGCAGTGCAGACGGGCTGCAAGAGTAGCTCATGGAGTATTGTCAATGATATACAGGAATTTTTCCAGCAGGGATAAGGAGGTGATTATTCCATTGTATAAGGCGATGGTCAGGCCACACCTAGAGTACTGTATACAGGTCTGGAGGCCTCATTTCAAGAAGGATGTAGAGCTGCTGGAACGAGTACAGAGAAGGGCAACAAGATTAGTGAATGGAACAAAGGGGTGCTCTTACGAAGAAAGGCTTAAGTTTTGCAAATTACTGTGTCTGGAGACTAGGCACCAGCGAGGTGATCTGATAGAGGTGTATAAAGCCTTGAATGGTTTAAGCATGCTCAATGCTGATGGGATTCTTCCTCTAGCTCAGAAAAATCACCTGAGAAGGCATAAATTCAAATTGAGGAAAGACAGATGTAGGACAGATGTGCGGAAATTTGCCTTTAGCCAGCGGGTGGTTGGTTGGTGGAACAGACTTCCATCTCTTGTGGTGGAGGTTGATAGCCTAAATAAGTTTAAGGCTCAGCTGGACAGGTATTTTGAACGAACAGAGTGGTGAAGTGGAAGTGGGTTTTTTTTTTTTTTTTTTGGCTGATGCGGCATAAGCTTGCTTTCTTGCATCAAATGCCTCTACTAATGCTAATGCTAATTATGTCACTGGGACCTTTCCAAGTGTTTTTATTGATCTGTATCGCACCCCTCTATATCAATCAGGAATCTTAACCACTTTGTTTGATAGTTATTTTTGCATGTTCATTTAAATTTCTCTAGCCATCCACAGTATAAACAAGTTATTTTTACGTTATTTCCAGGTGTGCATTTTTGCATTAGTTTCCAGAAGAGCATTAATTATAACTCTCAAGTGATATCTGTACACAAAATTTGGTACACAAGACCCTTAGTGAGCTTTAAAGAGGGCCATATTTTATAATAAATTATATCCATTTCTCTGTGAGCAGAACTCCAAACAGGTTGCAGAGGGTTGTTGTTGTTGTTGTTGTTGTTTGGTTTTTAGGAGCATTAGCAACTAAGGCCATATTGCTCCAGGATATGCGGTGGACATTCCTTAACCTTTCCGCATCCTCCGTATTTGGTGGTGACGGGCTCGAACCCCGGTCTAATCAAGAAGCGTGTGCTACGCACTGCTGCTCCTTCCCACCTGGCTACGGAGGCGCCTGTTGCAGAGGGATTTATAACTTTATGCCTCATGGATTAATAAGAATGATAATGTGTCTTTAGTCTAAATGTGGCCTTTCCTAAAGGTACATCCTTTATGAGGATAGACTCATCCCAACTGCACTTTATTTAAGATTTATGTACATTCAATTTACATAAAGTTTATGTTCACACATATATGGTTTATAAGAGTTTACCTAGTTTTACCTTAGTGTGGTAGTTTTCTATATGGAAACTCCAACTGATGTGAATTCTCCTTATGCAGGAAAACCAGGAACCTAACCACTGCACAATTTGAAACCTTTATAGAAATAATTAGATTCAAACTAGTTTAAGGATGAAGTTTGTTTTCTGTTTTTCCTGACATAAAGTTGTGGTGGTATGTTAAATGACATCGTTGTTCACATTAGGTATCTTAGTTATTTAAAAGCTATAAGCGAACATGCTTAAAAAGTGAACAATAACATTGATATTGTGTCTTTAGCTTAAACAAGACCTTCTTTATGAGGATAGATTTACTGCAACAAGATTTAGAAAAATTAGCTAGTTGGCTGACATCTACCCAATTGGAATATTGCCAGCAGGGATAAGAAGGTGATTATCCCATTGTATAATGCAATGGTCAGTCCACATCTTGAGTAATGCATACAGGTCTGGAAGCTTCATTTTCAGGACATGGATCTGTTGGAATGGATGCAAAGAAGAGAACAAGATTAGCGAGAAGAACAAAAGAATATTCTTACGAAGAAAGGCTTCACTTCTGCAAAAAGAAGCACTCAAAGACGACGCACCTGCAAGATCTGATTGAGATGTTTAAGGCTTTGAATGGATTGAATAAGCTCAAAACTGATGCAATATTCCCTTTGCCCAGACCACACACATTGAAGCGCCTCCATAGCCAGGTGGGCAGGAGCGGCAATGCGTAGCACACACTTCTTGATTAGACTGGGGTTCAAGCCCGTGACCACCAAATACAGAGGATGCGGAAAGGTCAGGGAATGACCACCACATATCCCTGGAGAAATATGGCCTTAGTTGCTAATGCTCCTAAAAACCAAATAACAACACACATTGAAGGGGCATAAATTCAAATTGAGGAAAGACAGCTGTAGAATAGATGTGTGGAAATTTGCCTTTAGCTAGTGGGTGGTTAATTGCTGGAACACACTTCCATCTGTTGTTGTTGTGGAAGTTGATAGCTTAAATAAAGCCTGGAAAAGGCCCATGTTCGAATCCCATTGATGACACAAGGAACCTTAATGGACTTTTTTCATGCCAAAAAAAAATTTTCTGAATTTCCCTGAGAGAGAGAGAGAGAGATGGGGGGGGGGGGGTGGCTGATGATGTATGGGGATCACATCTGGTGAGTGTAGGCTTGGCACACCCAGGGTCCTTACCCGGATATCATCATTCTTCTCTTTCTTGGTGATTACCTTCCCTTCTACTTCTCACTCTTATTCTCTCTCTGAGGGTAATTCAGAATTTTTTTTTTGGCTGGTGCAACATAAGCCTCAGGCTTCCTGCTGATAATAATAACTAGGTGGGTCTGCTCTCTGCTCGTCAACCCCCATGCATGCTTTTCTACCTACCGTGTAGAGATAGGATGGAGCAAGTCAAACATTTCTACTTAAAAGACACCTGTCGAACGCACTATCGATATCTAATCTAATATACAGGGTGTCTCAAAAATATTGGTACAAGCATTTAGGGGAGGTAGGAATGTGGATTGCGTAAGAACCCATAACCGGAAATGTCACGGGAAAGTAGTAGCAAGGGCACAAGAAGCAGAAACGACACAAGATGGATGCATTTCATGATGTTACAACAGATGCTAAAAGGTTCCACCATGAGGTACAATGCATGCGTGACACCGACGCAGCATGGATTGGCAGACACAGTCGAACACACATAGACTTTCTTTGACAGTAGCAGCAGCGCAGACGAGTCTCACCACAAGATCCATTTCCGTCTCCACAGGCGATTCATATACGATAGATTTGAGGGCCCCCCACAGAAAGAAATCAGGGCTCAATAAATCAGGTGAGCTTGGGGGACAGGCAACGGGTCCACCACGGCCAATCCACCAATGCCAAAAACGCCTGTTCAAATGGTCACGAACACACCTTCCATAATGGGCAGGCGCCCCATCATGTTGAAACCAAATGTTGCATCTCACATTTGCTGGAACATTGTCAAGTAACCCTGGTAGAACTTGTTCAAGAAAGATCCTATATTTAGTGGAGTTCATGCGGGGTGGTAACAGGTATGGGCCAAGTAAGCAGTCATCGACCATACCTGCCCACACATTTATTGCGAAGCGATATTGTGCCGCATGGGGGCGCACACCGTGTGGGTTGTCGTGAGCCCACACATGAGCATTGTGTTGATTGAATAACCTTCCAGAGTGAAATAAGCCTCATCCGTGAACAAAACATAGGCTGGAAAATTCAAGTCTTGAACACTTTCTTGGAGAAACCACTGTGCAAAAGCCACACATGCAGGATGATCTTGGGGGAGCAGTAACTGAACCCTTTGGAGATGAAAGGGGTGTAAGGAATCGTCGTGCCAGACACGCTGTACACTGCAACAAGACACTCCTAAGGCAGAGGCAATGGCATGTGTGCTGGTAGTAGGATTATTCTGGACAGCATTCAACACACTTTCTTCCATGGCGGGAGTTTGCGTCGAACGTGGTCTGCCCACACTACTCTTGTTACCTCTAAATGACCTATAATCGCACAAATTTTGATGCACACACGCGCAAACAAACGGTGGTTCGGTACATGTCTGTCTGGGAAGTGTTCTCCATAAATTCATTGAGCGGCTCATCCATTGCCCTCTGCTAATCCATACACTAGGTGCATGTCTGCCAGCTCACAGTTCGTATATCGATGCATGCTCTTCATGCGGAGACTACTGTTTGAATGAGTAAACCAGAAATTTTCTCTCTCGCGAACTGATGAACAGCGCCGTGTACCCACTTACGGTGACGTTTCCGGTTATGGGTTCCTACGCGATTCACATTCCTTTAGATGTTTGTACCAATATTTTTGAGACAACCTGTATAAAATAAAATAGAAAGTGTAAGAAAAAATTATAAAAAGTAAAATTGTGACTCTATGAGATTTCCCTTCTACTTCTGACTCTTCTCTCTCTCAGGGTAATTCAGGAATTTTTTTGGCTGGTACAGCATAAACTTCAGGCTTCCTTGCACCATATAGCTAATAATAATAATAATATAATGTTTGAATGGCTTGATGCACAGATTATCTTTGATCTAAACAGGTGAAATGAAAGCACTTCACCTGTAATTTTTAGAATCTATCACCAGCAAACTAACAACTTGTTAGGATGTTTGTTGGTGCTTTTGTGGTGTAACTGCAAGATTATATTCTCTGAGGAAGCATCTGCGAAACGATTTGTATACATGATTTATTAATAATAATTAGATTCTGATAACTTTATACAAGCGAAGTGTTTTCAGTTCAACTGTTTAGATAAAAACGAAGTTATTTCTCAATAGCTTATTTATTTAGTTTCTTAAGGTACACTTACACAGTCAAAGTGTCTTTTGCAAAGTATGTGAGGGTTACTTTAGTTCTCTATCTATGAAATCCAGTCTTTCGAAATGGCTAATTTTTACCTTTTCTTGGAAAAATTTTTGGCAGTGATCCACTATGTTGTCGAGGTTTAGAATTTTAGCCAATGCATCAGTATAACATCTGTAAATTGCACGTATTCGTTGGTCAGCACGACATTAGCCAAATAATAAAGCTAAGTTTCCAAACAAAATAAAGAATGTTAGTCTTTCTGACCACAGTGTAAAAATAGACCACAAAAATTCTTCCCATATCAGTGGAAATTGAACGTAGGCCTTTTTCAAAGCATGGTAGAACAGCTATTGTATAATTACTGTGCTTGCAAGGGCACACAGGTATGGTGAAGTGCTGCAAGTGATCAAAATACATGGATGACCAACTTTATATTAGCAGCACAATCTTTGATTACCACCGTAACCAAAATGGTTTATATTGTTAATAACACGGGAAAAATTATGAAACCATTAAAATATATAAGAAACATTTGTTGCTTACGAGATTTTTAAATTAAAACTAAAATATACTGATGTCATTATATAATGGACTATTATTCAACATGCTGAAATTATGTTATCAAATTACAGACAACATACATGTCAATGTTTTATTTCTACAATGTATGTGCAATGACACTGAAATCTGGAAATATCTTGTTAATTTCCTTAATCAAAAGCTATGATTTAATCGTTATATATGTTCTGTTTATATTCTGGAATGGCTGCATAGATCAAAGGAATTTAAAAGTAATCATTCTAACAATATTAAGTGTATTCACCACTCATGTCAACCTGAATTATTAGATTCTGGGTTGCAGAATGATAAATCCTTATTGGACATAAAATTATGTTAATAATATATACAAAACAGATTATGATTTATTAGCATGGTTTGGTTGGTCTGGTATACAAAATGTGAAACCAATCTCTAATGTGCTTATTAGCAAAGCAGAATAAAGTAATTATTACACATCTTTTTTATGTGAGTTACAATATCATACATAACTGAATTCAACATATCAAATACAAATGTTAGCAAAAAGAACTGACCCATGAAGTGTATGTTCAATATAAGATAATGTCATAATTTGGATAATGGGCTTGTTTATATGTACTTAAAAATAGGTTCCAGCATAAAAAAAATCAACTACAGTGATGTACTTTTGCCCTATTTATAAATTTCACCTTATGTAAAACAAATTATTAAAAAATTTTATATTTAAAAGTTAAAGCAAATTAATTAAGAAACATCTATGGAACAAATTGCAAATATGAAAAACACTACATGAATGTGATACAAAATATCTGATTCTAGTATATTTTAATATTTCATACTCTCATTACTGCATAACTCTCATCGATTCTTATTACTGCAGATCTTCCTATGGAGTTCGGTGAATCATTTAGAGAAAGCTGGTCTAAGATTTTATTTATACTTGGAGTTTATCTTGATTATTTCCAAGAGGTTGGTAATAACCAAAATGATTTGGCAATCAAGGCTTGGTCTATTCTCAATCATTACTGAATCCCAACTTCCACATTCTATCAAGAGCAGCAAGTTATTGGATGTGTTGACTTGTTCTTGGGAATGTTTTATTAGCAGCAAATGACAACATCATTTTAAAGATCTTCCTGTTCCAAGTGCTAAAAAGAGATCATCGATGATAAATTTAAAAAAAAAAAAAAAAAAAGGGGGGCACGGTTTGGACAGTATGTTACACCATTTTAACCTTATCTGATTTACTTTTAAATTAAATTTTTCTGTAATCCTTTCACCCAAATTCTCTCTATAAATTTTAAAATATATAACTCAATTAATTCCACAACTGCAATTCATGTTACATTAAAATAGATGTCATACATACCATATCTTGAGCACACAAAGGTATTGCTCTTTTGCAATGAAATCCAGCCATTTTGGATATCCTGGGTTTATGATGGCTGCTAGTTAAATATATCATCTTCTTACTGCAGATAACTTGGTATCTGCCTACAGTATCTGTTTAGCCTTCTGATGCATTTCAATAGCAAAAAATTGTGACACTTAAACCTTTTAAGTATGAATGACATTGGCATTTATCATGATGGTAACATAAATAAGCATATAATAGAAGCTAGTCAATTTTTTAAAAATCGCTATTGATTCTGTTATTAGTATTCTTACATTTCAAAATTTTGTATCATGCATATGTGCATTACAATTCATAATACAAGTGCTGTACTTAATATATATTTTCATATGAAATCTTTAGCAACTTGCTTTAACACTGTTCTTCCGTGGAAGCTAGCTCTTATCTTAAATCGGTGGGATCTATAATGATCTTTCAATGCAATAAATACAACCTGCACATATATATTTAAGATACAAATATATAATCAGAGGTACATGATATTTTAATGCTCTTACTATTTTTTGTAATTTATGCATAATTACGAAAATATACCATTCAAATATGACTCTCAACAATATTAAAAATTTAATATTACATAATGTACTGCACAACCATGATCTGCTATGCTTTCAATCATTTTTGAAAAAATTTCCAGTAGACTACCCCGCCTAATATTCCCAACTCAAGAATAATTATTACTATTAATATCAGCTTGTTAGTTAAAACCCTCCTGTGCATTGATCTTAATATTTTTCTACTCTGGGAAATGTTTGAATCTGTGCCCACAAGGCGTTCTTTCGTTCTAATTAAAGATTCTCTCTGAGTATGAAGTTCATCAACTACTGCAATTCCTACTTGATCCGTTTCTGCTGCAATCTGTTCGGAGTGTGCCACACTAGAAGACGTATTCTCTAGTGTTCTGTTTATCTTCACGAGGAGGGTTCTCTGATTTGATTCATTAGGTGGTGGTCCGAAGTTATATACATCGACTAGCGAATTGTCATTCCTAGCAGAAATCTGTTCAGCTTGAAGCAACTTTTTACGACTGCTATTGTAATCTTGATGATATTCTTTAATCCGATTATTCATTTCCGTTCTATACGAAATTGGGGCACTTTTCACTTCGTTTTCCATCTCGTTCAGCAGCAAACGAGCTTCATCGAAATGTCTTTCAATATCACGAATTAATGATTTTTTCCCTTCTCCTACTGTTTCGGGTAGTTTTTTCACTTTTGAAGCTATTTCATCACGCAAATTTATGAAATCACCTTCGGCATTCTCAAAATTTTCTGAAGACATGGCTAATTTATTTACAGAGACGTCCACACTACAGCTGCCAACAGCACCTTATGTAAGAGCAACCAAGAGTTTACGTAAATTAAAACGACAAAATTAAAGAAATGCTCGGTATAAATACATTACATTTTTCTCCTTGTCAGGGAAAACCACCTTTAAAATAAACCAAAAAAGCCATCAATACACACCTTTATGGCAAAAACATATGACTGCTTTCTATTACAAAAGGCTAGCTTGGAAATCTCATAGAGGTAGTGATGAACGAAAAAAATAATAATAATAATAATAAGATCCCAAAATTCGCCCACTATGTTAAATGGTTTAAAGGTACAATTTAACTGACCGAGAAAAAATCCATTTACGTCTAACGATAAAAGAAACTCAATTATTTTTAATTATCAATTTCCTAACTTTACACAGAAAATGCGTCCATCAGAAGGACTCCAGTTATTGCACTTTTCATCCCAGAACAGGCCATCACCTATTAATATCATAGGTGAGCTTGAACTGCTCTTGGCTATGTAATTACAAAACATGGCGGTAAGCGATCACTGGAAGAGAAAAATAAGCTCAATGGAAAATTGTATACGTTGGACAGAGGCTCAATGTACGAGCAAACTGAGTTTGCTACTTAGTGCATCATCTCACAGGGGGACCACACGCGAACGGATTTTCTGCGCAAAAAACCGTCCTGATGCCAAAACCATACACAAGAAACCCGGAGTAAAAACTGTAAGCATTATCTTTCACAATAAAAACTGTGTGTGTGTGTGTGTGTGTTTGTGTGTGTGTGTGTGTGCGTGTGCGTGCGGATAGGTGGTATCGTCACCGCCCTCCCCACACCGGGTGGAAAAGGCCCTGGTTAGAATTCTATCGATGACGCGAGGAACTTTAATGGACTTTTTTCATTTCGTGGCTAAGTTAGTCGGTGTCAGAAGCAGATAGCAAGGTCTTCCCCAAGAAACTGGGTTTTTTTATGTCCAGCAAAACAGGCAAATCGACCAGAGAACACACGCAATTTACAGACAAAATACATATATGGGTATATGTAATGAATTACGGGTGATTCTAATATAATAATTTGTGGAGGGGGTAAAACTACGGATTAATCTGTTGGTTAGATCCTGCACTTGATCTATAAAAAAAACACTCAAGTTCGCTTGCTGGTTAATGGTCCTTGCAACTAGCAAATGTCAAAGCAATATTAGTGTTCGTAGACAGTACATTTCTATACAATACACAGAATTGCCACGAGACAAATTGCTCGTTGGAGAGAGTACCATTACCAAGCTATGATTTAAGGTGCCTATTCGACTACCCGGCTCGACTGCGTGTTGGAAGGGAAGTTCATTAGAAGAAGATCAACAGTGTTGGGTTGTGATTAGGATTGTCCTGTATTCTGGTAGGTAAATGAACAATCTGCCCGAGGTCAATAGTAATTGTAAAAGCCTTAGCATCTCTACCAACTCCATCAATGTGACTAGAAGACTGAAACCAGCTTGAGTTGTGAACATTATAATCGTCAAATAAAAATTCCTCGCTATCAAAAAAGATGAACTGGAATGAATCTAGATTAGAAGAGAGGAAAGCAAAGAGTTTAAATGATTTGTGGGATTGGGAAATTGATAGTGTCAACAGATTAATCTGACAGAATGGGGGTAGACAGATTTCATGCCAGAGAAGATCGAAGAGAGGCGATCCCAAATTACTAAGTCTTTGGCAGGAAAATCAGAGCGGACATATGCACAAGTGCCACTGTTTGGGAAGTATAGATTTTTTTGCGGATAAGTTTGTTTTATTCGTTGAGTATTCATGATATATTCAATACTAAAGAAAAGTTGGAAGACATGTTGTGTGAAGTAAAGAAACTTTTGTATACGACTTACACACATCGAGAATATACCCAGCTACTTTACATAACATGGCCTCAACAATGCCCACCGCATATACACCATTCTGGTAACACAGAAGGGTGGTATTCTCCTGTTCTGTGTGGACGCACACCAAGACTTAAGCTTACGTTGTTTAACATCTGTGCGTTCACTTCCATCGTACTAGGGGCTGTGTATCAAGAATTTCATACGGCTCTCATATCTAGGTTTGCTAACAGTCCCATCATCGTGAGGGTGATATTAAAGGATATGGCAGGGTCGTGCCGAGCAATTTTAGTACCTGAGGCAAGAATTAAAAATTGCACCCTATTATTAATCATGGCAAAGTTGTCAATTATTTAATCTTTCGTTTGGCGCCCATTTCAGTTTTTAACCTGAGGCAAGCGCCTCGTTCGCCTCACTCTCGGCACGGCTCTGAGATATGGTTTGGAAAGACCGGACCCTCTTGAAATTCGATCCACTTGATTCAAGTGTCACCTGAGTATCAATTTCATCAGCATTTTACACTCACCGGTAGTAATTCCTAGAATGTCGTTATTGGTCGAATACAGGGGCAGCTCGCTGATTAGCACTCCGGACTGCTGCACCCCAACTTTTTAAATCTAAATATACAGTCAACGGAGATAAATGAAATTTTGGGAAGAACAATACACGCAATGAATATTTTTATTAACAAGTCCAGCATATAGTATACTCATTCTCTATTTCCAATAATCATTTCAATAATAAACGAATAAAAACGCAAAATCATTTTCAACATTGAAGTTTAACCGTAGGTGGAACGGTGGGCTACACAATTCCACATTTTGGCCCCAATTGGGTGAGTCGATGCCTAGTTAGCAGGTTCCCAATACGCATTCTTTAGATATGATAAAACGAGTCAAAGGAACTGCGGAGCAAGCAGTGCCGATTTGAACAATGCACCAAATTTGAACGAAAAAGTTATTAATCTGTTTTCAACAAATAAAAACCGAAGAATGGATTTTATTTTTTAAAATTTTTTATTTCAAAATTACCCTACTGTTAATGGTAAGTGTCCAGTTAATGTTTTGTTGTATTTTTTACTTGCTTATTATTATTACTATCTATGTTTACATGTCTTATAGCTAAGACAATTTAATGTAACTTTAAGGAGCAGCACCCCCCATACATCAGAGTCACGAGCCGCCACTGGCCAAATACCCAAATCTAATCCAACGTCATAGAGATGTCTATGATGTTAGATGTGATTTGCGTATTCCATCATTCTCAATATACCTGAGATAGTTTCTTGCTGTAGTTTGCATGTGGACACTACATACAAACTACAGTGGAATGTGGAAATTACAGCAAGGTTGCATTCTTCCAGATACTCATACTGGCACCGAATACCGTGCGATGTTTAATGCCTCTTAAATCTTTTTTTGCCAATTTTCACAGAATATCACACATACTTCCTATATTCCTCTTTGCTGAACAAGAGTCTGCGTGGTTAGCACAGTGATATCATCACCGTCCTTTCCATACCGGGCGGAAAAGGCCCGGGTTCGAATCCCGTCGATGACGTGAGGAACTTTAATGGGCTTTTTTCACTCCGTGGCTGAGTTAGTCGGTCTCAGATGTAGATAGCAAGGTTTTCCCCCAGAAATTGTGGTTTTTCGTCCAGCAAAACAGGCAAATCGACCACAGAACACACGCAATTTACAGACATAACACATAAACGGGTATATGCAATCATTTACGAGAGACTTTAATATAATAATAATAAATTTGCTGAACAAAGGTCTGCGCGTGTAGCACAGTGGTACCCAGGGCCGCACCGTATATATCGGCAACTCGTGTTCAAAGGAAAAATATGCCGCTCCGAAACATTGAAATTCCCCCAAAAAAATAAATAACATTTTTTGTAATAATATTTTATCGATATTAGAATTTATAAATAATATTTATATTTTTTATTCTATTTCCTTATCACGCTTTATTCATGCTACACATATTTGAACATGAAAAGGTAACATAGGAGGTTAGGCAGGTGAAGGCAGATTACAAGAAATCATTGGCAAAGGATGCCAAGAAAAACAGCAAGGATTTCTTTACTTATATAAACTCTAAAAGCAAGCAGATGAATCTGATTGGTCCACTTGATATCGATGGTTCGACTTTTGATGATCCTGCTCAGATAGCAAACAAACTGAATGAGTATTTTGCATCTACATTCACACATGAGGAGTTATTAAGGTTTGAAAATGCCAAGGTGATCAAATTGTAAAGGATGCTTAATGATTTTGTAATAACTGAGAACAAAGTGGAGGAGAAATTGTTGAAGTTAAACATAAGAAAGGCCTGGGGTGGATGGGATCTATCCAGTTATACAAAAGGAGGCGGCAAAGGAAGTAAGCAAACCCTAAAATAATGGTAAAATAATGGAGTCACTGGTTAAAGATTAATTGTAGGATCATCTAGACCAGACTGCAGCATTAATTCAGACACAGCATGGGTTTGTTAAGGAAAAGTCTTGTCTGACAAAATTGATAGGATATTATGATGTGGTTACAAAGGAACTGGATGCAAAAAATAATTTTGATATCATATATTTGAATTTCAGGGAAGCTTTCGACACTGTTGCGCATGAAAGACTATTGTACAAATTGAAGCAGAATGGTATTAAGGGTAAGTTGCTACAATCGATAAAAGGATGGCTGAGTGGGAAAAGACAGAGGGTGGTAATCAATGGGTGCTGCTCTTCGTGGACTAATGGTATTAGTGGAATCCCACAGGGTTCGATTTTGGGTCCACTGTTGTTTTGTATATTTATAAATGATATTGACGAAGGTATATCAGGCTTAGTGTCGAAGTTTGCAGATGATAAAAGTTGGCAGGGTTGTTAATGACAGTAATTGCAGTGTGCTACTGCAACAGGATCTAGAAAATTTGGGCAGATGGGCTGAGAAGTGGCAACTGAAGTTTAACATTGAAAAATGCAAAGTACTGCATATGGGTAGAAGTAACCCCAGAGAAACGTACCAACTGTGTGGTACTACACTTAAGGAGGTAGAAAATGAAAAAGACCTGGGAGTAATTGTGCTTCTGTTCCTCTGTAATCTTTAATTTTCTATTTTTTTAAGTACTTTTAATTCGTCGGTCATGTCAATGGCATCGATATCCTTTTCGTTCTTGATATCGTCTATTAATTTATTTTGCAAATGTTTACAACATTTTAGAATTTCTGTGATCGGTTACATGCTTTAAATTACACTGAGTGATCACTGAATTATGACCACCCATATGAAAACTGAATGGGACCCGTTGACCACAGTGCGGATTTAGTCGACCTACGTAGCATAGATAAGGGGTCAGTGGGTCAGTAGGTAGTAAAATTCAGAGTGTGATGGGTAAAAGGAAGCATTTATCGGACTTTAATAAAGGACAGATTGTGGGAACTCGACGAACTTGTGCCTCGATTTCCCAAATGGCTGAACTGGTGGGGTGTTTGAGAGCCGCCGTTGTTAAAGTGTACCAGGACTGGCGTCAAAATGGTCAAACAATTACCCGATGGCAAAACTGCCAAAGGTCAGCGAAAGTTTGATGTAGGATGTGAGCGCAGGGTCCAACGACTCGTACAGGCGGACAGGCGCAGCACTGTTGAAGAGTTGACTACCCAATACAACATGGGCCAACGCGGAACAATATTTGGCATGACCATGCGTCGCACGCTCGCACGTTTGGGCTATACTAGCAGACGACCCCTATGGCATCCTCTCCTAACCAAGGTTCATCGGCGAAAAACACTCGCCTGGTGCAAAGAGCATGCAATTTGGACGTTAGAAGACTGGAAGAAGGTGTGCTGGTCGGATTAGTCACGTTATTTACTCCACACTGTGGATTGTCGTTTACGGATTTGGTGTCAACAGCATGAAGCCCTTGATCCATCATGCATGGTATCAAAAGTGCAGGCGGTTGTATGGTGTGGGGCATGTTTCACTGGCAGGAACTTGAACCCTTGGTGCATGTGGAACAACGTATCAGTGGTCTCTGCTATCGTCAACTGTTTGCTGACTGTGTACACCCAGCTCTGTCACACACTTTTCCGAATGGCGACGGTGTCTTCCAAGATGACAATGCGCCGAGCCATCGAGCACTTGTTGTGCAGGAATGGTTTGAGGAACACAGTTCTGACTTCCAGCATATAGATTGGCCTCCGAACTCCCCCGATATCAATCCTATAGAACACTTGTAGGACACTATGGAAAGGCATATCAGGCGTCTGGATACATCAAACACCTCCATACCTGCATTGCTGACCGCATTACACGCTTCCGACATCTTGTTAACTAATGTCACGTCGGATAGCTGCTGTACTGAGGGCAAAAGGATGACCTTCAAAGTATGACGTAGCCGAGTGGTCAGGAGCGAGTGTGCATAGCACGCATTGCTTGAGTGGGTCGGGGTTCAAGCCCGTGACTACTAAATACGATGTATTGACGATTTATTGTAAACTCTACTGACTTGGTTGTCGTGCCGGAGTATAAACAGAAAATTTATTTATTTATTAGGTAGGTGGTCATAATTCAGTGATCACTCAGTGTATGCATGTCATATAAAAAATTGAAATCATCACTATGTGTTCTTAATAAATCAAACCTGTCTTTATGAGAATTTATTGTTTATTTTAATACTAGACACTAATTTATTTTATACACTAATTTAGTCACTAATTCACAAAAAATCTAGACACTAATTTAATTTATTTACTAGACACTAGTATTGAAAAATAAAAATTAATTTTAAAGTTTAACTGTGCATCGTTTATGCCTTCATCTGGATTTTCATAATAAAATGATTCAAATTGAATTTTCTTTTTACGTCGATGTATAAGAGACATCAGAAAATTTAGTTTCGGTTTCCAATATTTCGGCTAACTGTTTTGATTCATTTAAAAACTCTAAAAATCCACTATCAGATCGTTTACTTTGTAAGTAATTAGATAAATGATTTAATACCGGTTTTAAAAGTAATTTCGAAATATGTTTTTTTCAAACGTCCCAACGTTGCGTGGGCGAAGAAAATAATATAAACAATTCTTGAACTGAGTTAAAAAAAAATCTACTGTTTCAAAATTAATTTTGGCAGCATCATTAACCACCAGGTTGAGACTATGTGCAGCGCAAGGGTACAAAAAAAGCACGGGGGTTGATATTTAAAATTTTTCTTTGCAACCGTAGCCGATTGGTCAGGAGCGGGAGTGCAGTAGCACACGCTCTTTGAGTAGACCGGGGTTCAAGCCCCTGACTGCTGAATACGGTCGATCTGCCAACCCGCACTAGACCAGCATGGCAGATTATGGTCCATTTCCCTCAGCATGAATTGTTGAGGAGGCTTCCATCCTGCAGTGGGTTGATAATGGCTGCACTTTATGCCCCTCATGTTAGCTCCGTTGTCATAACCTTGCCCGCGCATATCATTAATATCAAGGCCTAATTCATTAAACTTGTTTAAAATAAATGCATGCACTTATCTACTTTTTGTTAACTTCATTTAAAGTTACAAATCTAATTATAAAAGTAAGTTGTACCGTATGGCTGGCGTCAGGAATATTTTTTTCTGTTTATATTGTAAATAGAAAAAAATATTTACATTGTTTTGCCATAAACAATATGTTGTCTTTAATCTGGGTAGCAATTAATGAAATTATTTCATTCTGAATTTTGTCACCCAGCTATGTTGGCATACATGTTTGAGTATTTTGAGAATTTTGTATTCTTCGAAGGTGTTGTGAAATAGTTGGATCAAATTTTGAAATCATTTCCACAGATTTTAAAAAATTGCCATTATTTGAGTCAAACAAAATATTACTCGTTCCCTTACGGGCTAAATTTTGTCGTGCCAAAAACTGAATTGTATATATTATCCGTTTTATTACTTCATACCAATGAATTTTTTCACGATAAAAAATTTCTTAGTGCTCTGTCGTGGTTTTGTTTTCTAACGCTTTTCTAAGATCCATCCATTTAGTATAATTTCTAATATGAGTTTCATTCTTTTCATGTCTCGATAAAACTTGGGACAAATGTTGCCAGTCTGAAAATCCATTTGTAGCTAACAAATTCTTGGGAAAACCGAAAGCTTTCCAGGGAAAACATTCAAAGATATAGAGTAGAGCAACCAATTTCTTGAGGTTTTTTCCCCATTAGGTAAAGTACGTTTGTAATATGAATCGGAAATTTTTTTTCCCATTGTAATCAGCAAGATAATTAATATTTTTTACTTGTACAGGTTCATTTTGAATTAAAGGTGCACTAACTTATTAGACAACCTTAACGGCCACATGCCAGGATCGTCACTTATTTCATATACTTCAATGTCCTTTATTTGGGTTTCGGCAGACATTTTTTCAGCACTACTTCTATCTTGACCTTCATTTTTATCTTCAAATTCATTTTTATTCTCGTCTTCTTCTTTATAATTTTCTTTGTTGGAATTCGAACCACTTTCACTACTTTCTGCTACGGTTACTGGACACATTGAAGATGTTGACTGTTCTTCTTTGAAAATATTTTAAAATATTTTAGACTTTGAAAATATTTTAAAATAGCACCTTCTGATTTTTTATTTTCTTCATCTTTTACTTTTCTGTTTTTTACGATATTGCGCACCGGAAAATCCTTTTTTTTTTTTTTTTCAGTAAGTCTGGCTGTCTTTAGGTATGGCTGATTACAAAAAATATTTTCTATTACTATTAAAAATAAATAATATACATACATTTAATGAGCTGAGAAGTGGCAACTGAAGTTTAACATTGACAAATGCAAAGTACTGCATATGGGCAGAAATAACTGAAGAGAAACGCACTAACTGTGTGGTACTAAACTCAGGGAAGTGGAAAGACCTGGGGGTAATTGTACAGTCAAATATGAAGTTCGCTGAGCAGTGAAGATGAGTTGCCAGGGCAGGTCATGCAGTCTTATCAATGATATATAGGAATTTTGCTAGCAGGGACAGAGAGGTGATTATCCCGTTATACAATGCAATGGTCAGGTCACACCTATAGTACTGTGTACAGGTCTGGAGGCCTCATTTGAGGAAGGCTGTAGAGTTGCTAGAACGAGTACAAAGAAGGGCAACAAGATTGGTGAGGGGAACAAAGGAGCGCTCTTACCAAGAAAGGCTTAAGTTCTGCAAATTGTAGCGCCTGGAGAGTAGGCACCTGCCAGGTTTTAAAAATGGGAAGGTTTTTTTTTTTTTTTTTTTTTTTCGGCTGATGCTGCATAAGCTCGCTTTCTTGCATCGTATGCTTCTGCTAATGCAAATGCAAATTTTTCAGCTACGAAAACTCACCTGCTGAAGGGTAATTTGACGTCAATATTTAATTTAAGTAAATAGATAATTTATAATAAACTCAGGGGCTCACATCTGGTGAGTATGAGCTTGGCACACCCAGGGTCCTGAGCTGGATATCATCATTCTTCTCTTTCTTGATGATTCCCTTCTACTTCTGACACTCTTTCTCTCTCAGGGTAACTAGGAAATTTTTTTTCGGATGGTGCAGCATAAGCCTCAGGCTTCCTTGCACTATATGGCTAATAATAATAATAATATTTATTAAATTTTTTTTAATATTCTTATGTAATACACTGCACTTTAAAATAAAACTAATGTTAAATTTCAGTTCATTACCTCTGTAAACGATACTCGCTTTAATGCATATGGCTAATAATAATAATAAAAATAATAATAAAAGTTTTTAGTTGGTGGCGACTAGGTACGAACGAGTAATTCCCCTAATTTGATCAATTTGTCTCAGCGAACGCGTCCCTATCGTTAAACGAGGTAATTCTGTATAATTGGCTCTTAACAACTACTAATATATGAATAAAGAATCAAAAAAGTTACAGGTTCACTATCTAATCATTTTTAAAAAGTTTATTATGACAAGAATGTCTTTATTCAAATTATGGCTAGATTTTATATCATTTCGGGCGCCCTTGGATTTTGTTGCCCGTGTTCGTCGCACACTGGAACATAGGGTTGGCGCGGCCCTGGTGGTACCGTAACCATCCTCTCCACACCGGGTGGAAAAGGCCTGGGTTCAAATCCCATCGATGACCGAAGAACTTTAATGGGCTTTTTTCCTTCCGTGGCTGAGTTAGTCGGTCACAGGCGTATATAGCAAGTTTTTTTCCCCAGGAAACTGGTATTTTTTCGTCCAGCAAAACAGGTAAGTCTACCAGAGAACACGCAATTTACAGACACAAATACTGGTTTATGTATTGAATTACGGGTAATTCTAATATAATTTGCGGAATAAGGTAACAACATATTGCTTTACTGAAGGAGCGCTTCATTTCGTGAAAATGGCAGATTTATCTATAAAATTCAGTGTATGCTTTCATTGTTTCTAGACATGGCTTCACCATTCAAACCCTATGCAAATGTATGTTTTTGTGCTGCTCTCAGACATGAGAAGCTTTTATAGCACAATAGTGAAAGTTCTTCCATTGTCGAATGAAACTGACCTCGATTCTCTTAATGTTGCGTTTAATGTTTCGTAAATCATAGAACGATTTTGGTATTGATCATTTTATTCCTTCTGTCTTTTCTTATTTTCGTAGCCGTGGTGTGCGTATGGGTATATCAAGCGCCAAAGAAACTAATGCTATGAGGTTTTAGCATATTTGTATGTTACTGAGTCTATATTTCCTTTGGTTTACTATTTTGCTGGACAAAAAAACATGCAAATTTCCGGAAGCAAAAAAAAAAAAAAAAAAAAAAAAAAAAGAGAGAGAGAGAAAAAAACCGCAATCTTTCCAGAGACTTCTTGGGTAGCACAGTTAGTAGAATCAACGTCCTCCTCACACAGGGTAGTAAAGACCTCAGGTCGACCCATCGATGATGTGAGGAACTTTTATGGCTCATTTTAAAACGTGGCTGAGTTAGTCGGTCTCGGGGGAGCAAGGTTTTTCGTCCAACAAACAAGAAATCAACCACAGAACGCACGCAATTTGCAGACACGGAGCAATATGGACTTAGTTGTTGGTGCTTCTAAAACCCTACTGCAACACAACATATTCCAGAAACCGACTAACCAGCCAGCGGCGAAGGAAGTCTTCAGATATTCCTCACGTCTAAGGTGGGATTCCAATTCTGTTCTTTTCCATTCAGTCTGGTAGGATGGTGTTTACATACACGTAAACACCATAATACTTATTATGGTGTTATTTACTCGTGAACTACATGCCTTTGCGTGTAGTTCACGAGTTGATCTATTATTATTATTATTATTATTAGCCATATGGTGCAATGAAGCCTGAGGCATTGCTGCACCAGCCAAAAAAAAAAAAAAATTCCAGCTTTAACCTGAGAGAGAGAGAGAAGTAGAAGGGAATCACCAAGAAAAGAAGAAAGAGGAGAATGATGATATCCAGCTCAGGACCCTGGGTTTGCCAAGCCCATACTCACCAGATGTGAGCCCCTGGGGTTATATAGAATATCAACGTATCATCTGAGCTGCTGCTCTTAGTGACGGCTTGATATCCTTGCTTTTCCCACAGCAAGGACAACAATGATGTATGCACAAGGCCATATTTAACAAGGCTGAGTGGTGCAGTAGCTCAAAGGTCCGAAGGTCACCGTGGGTGGGCTCCAGAATAATGCAAATACTGTTAGGAGTAATTTTTTATATTTTTGAACACCAGGGCCCCCGATACTGAATCTCGACCAAATCCAGCATTGGGTAGGCAGTTCTATTAATAATAATGTTGAAATTTTTCTCATTCATTGTTCAATATTTTATTATAGTTTTTTAA
Organism: Mastigoproctus giganteus; assembly: GCF_048544385.1. Classification (NCBI taxonomy): domain Eukaryota; kingdom Metazoa; phylum Arthropoda; class Arachnida; order Uropygi; family Thelyphonidae; genus Mastigoproctus; species Mastigoproctus giganteus. Next base: position 203,867,408 of record NC_143584.1, on the reverse strand, counting down.
GCAATCTCAGTGCTTCTTAGAAAGTTTATATTTATTTTCGAATGCAGTCATTGGTTAAATTCAGACCTTGAGTACCACTCCACACTTCGACTAAAAGTCGGGAAGGAGGCAGTGATTGGCAGGTGCCACTCACTATCCCCCCCCCGTCCTTCTAGGTCAGGGGATTGGCAACCTTTTTTGAGTGAAGAGCCATTTTTGATTTAATTTAAAAAAAAAAAAGAATCCGAAGAGCCGAGCCTTAGCTGAAGCAGGGTTGAGGAGGGAGTTTTTTAAGAAATGGAATAGAGTGGGAAGGTGTTCTATTAAAAAATATATATATTTAAATATTATTTATTAATACTGAAAAAAACGTAACCAACATCGAATTAGATACGAATTAATGTGACTTTCAAAGATGAAAATTACGAGTATGCCGTAATTTTCATCTTTAAACATGCTGAGAGACTTGCATTGTTCAGGCGGTTTCTTGATTTATTTTTAATATAGTTCATGTTCGAAAATACACGTACAGTATTTGCTAGCGGAAATACGTCGCTTGTCGTACATGTGGGCTAAAAGTTAAAGAGCCGCAGTTACATGTTCAAAGAGCTGCATGTGGCTCGGGAGAGAGCGGTCGCCAACTCCTGTCCTAGGTTGATATGCCTAGGTGGCGAACTTTTTTAAGGGTGCGTGCCGAAATTGGCTAAATCTTTTTAAAAAACTACCGTCGCATGCCGCTCGGAATTTGGCAAAGTACAGTAGAACGTCGGTTATCCGAACCACTGTCGTCGCTCCCCCCCAAAAATATCAGTATCTACTTTTAGTGCACTGGTTGTTAAGCTAAATTACTGTATTACTCCTACCGCTTAACGCATTTGAAGGCCCACTCACGCGGAAGTCTTCATTGCGTTGGAAACTGCAATGGAATGGTGTGAGCAACAGTCTAAATGCAGTTCTACAGAGATGCTGCTATTAAAGCAGCATCTCTGTAGAACTGCACTCTGCAGCATCTCAGCCACCTTGGAAAAGACGATGAGAGACCTCGCCGTGAAAAAAATACAATCTCGCATGGTTCAAAGAAAAATTCAAGATTATATATTTTAAAAAATAAATCTTCCCAAGATACACTATACTCTTATTTGCGTGTAATCACTTGTGTTTGTTTATGTAAAAAAAAAAGAAAAAAAAAAGTTTGGTTTATAGTTGAAATCATGTAAAATAATTAGGAGGTAAGTTCAAAATAAATATAATATACATTGTTTCTTCAAAACGTTTTGGCTATTATTTACAAACCATTTCCTAAATCGATTGTTTTTTATAATACAGTACTTCATATTTCAAATTACAGTAGTACTAACCTTGCGCACAATAATTTAATTGTAGGTCTAATTATACTTTGTTTCTTATAAACTGGGTATTCTCATGTATATTTGATTAACCGAACCAACTTTGGTCCCAGTGAATTCGGATAATCGACGTTCTACTGCATTGTTATTTTTCTCATACATGTTTTACTCGTAGTAACCAAAAACCAAAATAACCAAATCAAAGTAACCAAAAAAAAAAAAAAAAAAAATTAAATAAAAGACATTATTTCATTCAAAGATGCTTTAATAAAGGTATTAAAATAAAATCCTTCATAACAAAAATATAACTTTTACCTTACAGAACAGATACTTTACATCAGGCTTATACTTTGTAACTTTTAGATCTATGCATACATCACTGAGAACAACAAAATTGTTAGTAATGCCGTTGAAAGATGTTTTAAACAGACAAAAGTTTCAGGAATGGAATTCCAAACTTTTAATACCTTATTTTCTGCAGTTTTCTCTGCTAACCTCGTCACTAATCGTTTCCTTTCAATATTTTCTAAATTAGCTCTCAGGTCGTCAAATTTTTGCCTCCGAATTGAGCTGCTCTGAAAAATCAATCAATTGCATCTCAAAATCATCCGGATCGATCCACTGAAACATTTTCAGGTTGTTCGACTAGTTTTACACCGTTTGCAAACTTAATGAATATTGCAATTTCTTCCAATTCTCTGAACTTGACAAATATTGAAGAAAACTGTTCAATAGTTGACTCGATTTTTTTTAGGAAGCTCTGAATTCCGCGCGACCAAAAATTTGTACGCGTGCTCCTTCGGGCACGCATGCCATAAGTTCGCTACCCCTGGTCTAGGGTGTTTATCCCACCATTTGTCGCTGTTTTAAAATCGGGAACTCGTTTTCGATTTAAAACAGCGGGATGGGGGGGGAACAAACACCCTTCCTAAGCTAAGCATCCCCTCCTCGATCACATGAAACAAAACACTTTCACAATAATCACCCAATCACAGAACTCGACCGTATAATCACTCTGTTCTACGACTACACCCACTGCGCGGAGCCAAATAATAGATTTTAGCCGTAAATAATTAGTGAATTACTTAGTGAATAATTAATGAATTAATTGGAGCTTAAGACAGGTGCAAGGTTCGTGCATTCCTCGGAGTTCCTGTATTGTACTCCACTGACTGATGGGTACGTTCCTTTCCTGTATTGTTAAAGTGACGGTATATTTCATTCGGTTTCTACAGGCGGCTTTTATATATTAGATTACTTGATTTTCTAATATTCTGGTAGTCTATATAATAATGATTTCTAAAATTCTTCTTCTTCCCACTTACTCGTCTTCATGGCTATCACAGTGCTTATAATTGTTGTACTTCCATACCCTGTAATAAAGGGCTCACCTGGAATCGTGTCGATGGGAAGAACTTTATGAACTTTGTCATATTGTGGTCGAATTAGGCGGTATGAACCACTTTTTGGAAGTTTTTCCCTTCAGGTTCTTCAGTTCTTTAATTCTAAAAACAGTCATGCCAACATAGAATGGCATGACTGTTTCTGACGCCATCACCTCAGTCACCTTGATCCAAAATCTATAAAAACAACGAAACTGCTGACTTAAGCTATATAGACGTCTGAATTTCAATGTATTTGTCCATTATCTAAGGCGGTCATTGCTTAATGAATTCCGTAAAATGGACACAGACTTAGTGATAAGAATTAATTTTTAGAATGCGATGTTATTATCAATAGTTTCCCAAATTATTAAAACAAATGAGAGGCGTGTTAGATCATATGTATGTGCAAAAGCGCCAAAGCAACTAAGACTATGAGGCATTAGTCTATTTTGCCTGTGTTCCTCGCATAATTGTATACTGTTCGGTCAGTTTGCTGGTTAACAAACCTAAGTTTCCCAGACAGAAAACCATGAGACCGCCTGAGATCAACTAACTCAGCCACCTTGGGGGAGGGGGGGCATAATAGTTTCTTTCCTCAGTGACAAGATTCAAACTTACAGCTTCCTCCATAGAGTTTGCAGAGAAGAGAATGGGAGGAACTGCCACTTTTTAATATATCAAGGACTTCATTTTTAAAAATGAACAATTTTTTTTTAATTATTTTTTTTTTTTACTTTTGTATTCAAAATTGACAATATGTATGTAATTTAAAATATATTCATTAATCTAAGAATGTTTCATGCTGAAGGTAACGCTGTAACTCTTGAGACATTTTATTTTTTGCTGTACGTAGATGACGCTCTTGTGTGCTGAGTTTTGTTTGGTTCTCTTCTGCTATCATTAGTTGAGGTAAATAGAGAATGAACATGGCAGAGTTTGATGCTATATACGAAGAAGAGGAGGAAGAAGAGCGTTATTATGACGAATATCTAATTGCTACTGTTCCTGAACCAGTAACTGTTCGAGGTGCTGGAAATATGACAGTGTAAGTTATTGTGCTGTTGTATTTATCGGTAGTTTGCAAAGCCTTTTTCGATGTCTTTGTATCTCAGTATTTCATGGGTAATTCCGAGAACGATAATGACCTAATACTAATACTGAGAAATGAACTACTTTCCAGATTCGAGGTTGAACTATGCATATGAAGCAGTATTTTGGTTTGTAATCCTGATTTTTAAATATGTATCCCTATAATTACACTCTAGAATTCAGTTTTTCAAAATATGTTGTTTTTGGAAAAAACTGCCAAGTTGCATTGATCTATTGATCTTAGAAACAAAGAAAGAACTGTGAAGGGAAATAATTGGATGCTGATTATAGCTTCACAGATAAAGCCAAGTTATTTTATAAATATTGTCAAATTTGGATTTATAAATATATGGGGGATATAAAGATGTTTCGTTATTTTCTCTCAATAAAAATGCTATAAGAAAAATTCTGGGAATACTACAAATATGAATAGTTATATTATTACATCAACTATATATCAATGCCAGTTGTCATTGCCTTGACTAATTTACGTGCAATAACCTATTAACCACAACAAATGACAATTTGCATGTGTTTCAAAAAAGGGGGGGGGGGTTGAGAAATGAATCTGTAATATACTTTTGTAATAAAGTTATTGAAATCTAAAATTGTTAAATTACCAGTTTAATGCCAAAAATTGCTTTAAAGCTTGGTGGTAAAACAAATTATAGTTTGGGGAGGCTAAACTCACTTAAAATCTGAGTTATAAAAATATAAATAGCAAGCAGTGTTGCCACCTAGTGATAGCTCTAGCTCTAAATTTTAGATTCAAAAGAGTCCTGGGTGATTTTTTTTTAAAAGTGAGAAAAAATAAATTTTTATGATCAGAATACATATGAATATTTAAACTTAATTTTATTGTTAAAGTATTACAAAAGTGCTAGTGATAACTATTACTAAATATATTTTAGTAATAAATTATATTACTAAAATATATTATTACTAAAAACTATTAACTTTAAAAAAAATAGCAATAAATGAGGAAAATCACAGATTTATTTACTAAATTTGTTTCTCCCCTCAGCTTCATGAAGATTTGGTTTTCACGATAGATTTTTTGGTTGCTTGGTAAATATTTTGGCACATTGATACTTTGGTTTTATTGCCAGTTCATATGGTGCATTATTTATCATGTTTAGAGACTGATTTGCATTTGTATGAGTGAAAAATCCAAAAGAACTTGCAAAGGAAGTTTTGTCTTCTTCCTTCTGCCCAAGATCACTTAACCACAGCTCCATAGAAGGGGCTTTTAAAAATTCTTAGGTTGCCAATGGGATTTGAAGCCATTTGGCTCCAAATGTGTGCAAAGTATTGGTAAGTTGTCATGATATGTGATGATAGAAAGACACAAAGTCCTTTAAAGAAATTATTAAGATAGGTTCATACTAGAATTGCTGCCTTTACATATCTCACTTGGCCCTCATCAATGTTACCTATCCTGCAAAAGAATTTTGAGAATTTTTGTTATTCATATTAGACGTTGTAGAGGAAAAACACTGGACTGTTTATTCAGATATAAGCACGCACACTCCAGTGTTTTGATGTACACATGATGCAGCTGCAAGTGCTTAAAATTCATTTCTAGAAGTATAAATAGTAGGAATACTTTTCAGGGCCATACTTAAGAACAGGCACATGAGACACTAGCCTTGTGTCTCACCATAGAGGGACCTCTGTAATCTCCATTTTTTAAAGCGATTTTTTTTTTTTTTTTTTTTTTTTTAACACTGATTCAAACTAGGGCCCACTTGTACCTACTATGTAAACAGAGACAAGTGAAATTTACTTAAAATGTGGATGAATAATTTCTGCGAAACAACAGATGAATTTCCAGGATAAAGGAAAATCACTCTCTCTCCTAATTCTCTAACAGAGTGCTTACAGCAGAACACAGGTTGACCATGGCATATTGTCTGTGTCAGGAATATGCCTTAATTTTTTCCACTGGCTATGGATATAAGAAAGCATTTGACCAGCATGACTTCTCGGTATAGAACTAAAAATAATAGAAACTATTTATGAAATAATTTAATGCAGGACAGAATGTTTGTTATTTATTTATTTTTTTTTTTAGGAGCATTAGCAACTAAGGCCATATTTTGCTCCGGGGATATGCGGTGGTCATTCCCTGACCTTTCCGCATCCTCCGTATTGGTGGTCACAGGCTCGAACCCCGGTCTAATCAAGAAGCGTGTGCTACTCACTGCTGCTCCAGAATGTCTGATTTATCATTATTATTTATAGAGTCTGAGATAATGAACTCGATAGATTAAATTACGACGACATAATTAATAAATTTGCTAAAGAGCAAGAAAAAAAAAAATATTTCCCTGTGAAGTTTAAAAAAGTCCTGTCTGCGTATGGGTTGCAGATCAGATAGTGTGGGGTTTTTATAAGCCTGGAGAGAATATATTAAATATTCTTATGTTAAATATTAAATATATTAAATATTCTTATGTAGTTCTCATTTAATAATGTGTTCATATTTGGTACCATACAGGTATTGTTAATACTATTATTCTCTTCACCTCTTGTATTTTACATATTACTGTCATATGCTATCAATAAGTCCACTTTGATATTGATATTCCAAGTGTGGTCCACTTTGTTAGACCACACTTGTAATACTGTGTTCAAGTATGGAGAAAGTTACGGGGGGGGGGGGGGAATGGTCTGATTGGACTGCAGGAAGTTTTATTTTAGCCAGCGAGTTATAAATTACTGGAATAAGTTGCCTTCATGGGTGGTAGAGGCTGACAGTTTGGGGAAATTCAAAGGTCATCTGGATAGTACATTCGGGTAAGGGAAGCGCATAGGATGATAGGTTTAATTTCCTTTTTTTTTTTTTTATTAATTATTATTATTTAGTTATTTATTTATTTATTATTATTTTTTTTTTCTTGGCTGGTGCAGCATAAGCCATAGGCTTTCTTGCACCATGCGGCCGTTACTAATAATAATAAAAAAAAGTTCAGGGGGGCCTCAAAATAATATTGGGCCTTAGGCCTCGAAACGCACAAGTATGGCCCTCTGATACTTTTTCTTTTATTTGTTAGTCATAATTAAATGAAAATTAAAAAAAATATATTTAGCTTATTTCTTATTAAGCATGCTGAAGCTTATATTTGTAAAAGACGGGAAACGGGAAACATGCTTTGTAAAAAGGTTAGGTGGAACAGGACCAGGGTATGTCTGCCAGGGGTAAAGGTTGATGACGTAGAGCGGATATCATCTTTTAAGGGCACAAAAGGTGATATAGTTGTACACGTTGGCACTAATGATATTAAGAGTAGGAGACGGGCGGAATTACTTAACAAGTACAGGTCACTGTTGAAAAAAAGCCATGAATTAGGGTTGAATTTGAAAGTGTCTGCAATTCTGCCCAGACACGATAGGAGGGAGTATATGATGAGAAGCCTGTCGATCAATTCAGCCCTGGAAAGATTGTGCAAGGCTGAAGGGATAGAATTTTTTTCAGCCTGGTCTGTACTTGTTAACAGGAGAGACTGCTTCTACAGGGATGGAATACACTTAAATAGAAAGGGTGCAAGAATGTTTGCTGATGCTATCGAGGCAGTGTTAGGTGGGTCGGAAAACTGCTAGATTGGGGGGATACAAGGACTAATAGATTAACAGTAGCCACTGGCAGAGGTGGAAGTGATTCTTGCACTGCTTCTATTGGAATGAGCAGCAGCCTGGAAAATAAGATGCAGGAGATTTCAGAGACTGCTGGGAGTCATTGCGGTACAAGTAAACACATGGGTTGTGTTAGGGTAGCTAAGAAAAAGAACAGGTGCATGTATACTTGCATGTACACCAATCCTAGGAGTTTAGTAAATGAATTTGATGAATTTGAGATATTGTTCAAAACATCAAAGCCAGATATTGTTGGAATTTCAGAGACGTGGTGTCACATAGATATAAGGAATGCAGAACTGGAATTTGGGGAGTACAATGTCTACAGAAGGGATAGACAGGATAGGAACGGAGGAGGGGTTATGCTATTAGTTAAGAAATACATAAAATCCAAGGAAGTGAAGCAAGTCGACATCGCTGGACAATGCAGTGTTGAGTCAGTTTGGTGTGACATAAGCATTGGGAGATCAAAATTGAGAGTAGGAGTGTGCTATAGGCCTAATGACTCTGATGAGTATAATAAGAAACTGTACAGGGAAATAGAGTGGGCCAGTAAATCAGAGAGTCTTATAATAGGGGGATTTTAATTTCCCAGATATTGACTGGAATTTGGGGGCTGGTCACTCACACAGTAGCAAGGCTTTTGTGGATTTATTGGATGATTGTTTTCTACATCAGCATGTTCGGGAGGCAACTAGAGGGAGTAATACTCTCGATTTGATTATCAGTAGTGATTCTCCATGCATTAAGAATCTGCATATAAATGAACCAATAGGTGGCAATGATCACTGTGCTGAAGTGGGATTTACTCGGAGATAATTACCATTAGGGGTAAAGGGTAGGGTTATTGCTTTCGTAAAGGCGACTATGATGGACTGAGACAGTATTTAAATTCTATACAGTGGGACTAACTGATGATGTTACCAACAGCAAATTAAAAATGGGAAGCATTCAAAGAACTTATCTTGGAAGCTACTAGGCTTTACATACCAACCAAGAAATATTGTTCAAGGTTTAGGCCTAAATGGATGTCAGATGAACTAATGAGGCATATGGCAGAGAAGAAAATGCGTGGGATACATACAAATTAACACGTGACACAGAAGCCTATGATGGATACAAGTTGATCTGTAACCAAGTTACAAAGGAGGTTAGGCAGGCGAAGGCAGATTACGAGAAGTCTTTGGCAAGGGATGCAAAGAAAAATAGCAGGGAATTCTTTACATGTGTAAACTCTAGAAGGAAGGGGATGAACCAGATTGGTCCACTTGATATCGAATGGTCAACTGTTGATGATCCTGCTCAGGTAGCTAACAAACTAAATTAATATTTTGCATCGACATTCACACATGAGGAGTTCTTCAGCGAGGGGAATGTCAGAGGTGTATTCAACTCTGGCAGTAAGCTAGAGAATCTTGTAATAACTGAGAGTAAAGTGGAGGAGAAATTGTTGAAGATAAACACAAGAAAGGCACCTGGGGTGGATGGGATCTATCCAGTTATATTAAAGGTGGCAGCAAAGGAAGTAAGCAAACCCTTAGCCATAATTATGAGAGCTTCCTTGGACTGAGGGGAGGTACCCATGGACTGGAGATGTGCAGATATGACCCAAATTCACAAAGGAGGATCAAGGGCTGACATAAGTAATTATAGACCTGTGAGTTTAACTTCTGTTCCCGGAAAATTAATGGAGGCACTGGCTAAAGAAGCACTGCAGGATCATCTAGAGAGGACTTCAGTTATAGCTGGGACACAGCATGGTTTTGTTAAGGGGAAGTCTTGCCTGACCAGTTTGATTGGATACTATGATGCAGTCACAAAAGAACTGGATGCAGGGAATAACTTTGATATTATATACTTGGGTCTTAGAAAGGCTTTTGATACTGTTGCACATGGAAGACTGCTGCACAAATTGGAGCAGTGTGGCATTGGAGACAAATTGCTGCTATGGATAAAGGGGTGGTTGAGGGGGAGAAGACAGAGAGTGGTAATCATTGGACACTGCTCATCGTGGACTAATGTTATTAGTGGAATCCCTCAGGGTTCAGTGTTGGGTCCATTATTGTTTTCTGTATTTATAAATGATATTGATGATGGTATATTAAGCTTAATGTCCAAGTTTGCAGACGATAATAAGGTTGGCTGGGTTGTCAAGGACACTACTGACACTATGCTGCTGCAACAGGATCTGGAAAGGTTGAGCAGATGGGCTTAGAGGTGGCAAATGAAGTTTAACATTGACAAATGTAAAGTACTGCATATGGCAAACAGCAACCCCAGAGCAACGTATCAACTCTGTGGTACTACACTGACAGTGGTAGAGAATGAAAGGGACCTGAGGGTGGTTGTGCAGGCAGATATGAAGTTCTCTGAGCAGTGCAGATGGGCTGCAAGAGTAGCTCATGGTGTATTGTCAATGTTATATAGGAATTTTTCTAGCAGGGATAAGGAGGTGATTATTTCCTTGTATAAGGCAATGGTCAGGCCACACCTAGAGTACTGTATACAGGTCTGGAGGTTTCATTTCAAGAACGATGTAGAGCTGCTAGAACGAGTACAGAGAAGGGCAACAAGATTAGTGAATGGAACAAAGGGGTGCTCTTAGGAAGAAAGGCTTAAGTTTTGCAAATTACAGTGTCTGGAGACTACGCACCAGCGAGGTGATCTGATAGAGGTGTATAAAGCCTTGAATGGTTTGATCATGCTCAATGCTGATGGCATTCTTCCTCTTGCTCAGAATAATCACCTGAGAGGGCATAAATTCAAATTGAGAAAAGACAGATGTAGGATAGACGTGTGGAAATTTGCCTTTAGCCAGTGGGTGATTGGTTGGTGGAATAGACTTCCATCCCTTGTCGTGGAAGTTGATAGCCTAAATAAGTTTAAGGCTCAGCTGGACAGGTATTTCGAACAGGAATACCTGTGGAAGTGGTTATTTTTTATTTATTTATTTATTTTATTTTATTTTATTTATTTATTTTTTTTTGGCTGATGCTGCATAAGCTTGCTTTCTTGCATCAAATGCCTCTACTAATGCTAATGACAACTTGTTTTCATTAGCTCTTATGGAGTGAACTGACCCTCTCCTTATTGAACCTACAGTGTCTCAGAAAATCCCCAGGGCAGCATAGCATTCACATTCTAAATGTGAGCTTGTCTCTTAATACCAATAAAAAGTGATAGTCAATAGAAACATGTGAGAACTTCATAACCTTACTCTGGTAATAGCAGTTTACCTGACTTAAAAACACTGAAGGTAGAGGACACAAGCAGCATAACCATGCAAAAAAAAAAACCCATCTGTTTTTCACTTGTTTAGTGCAGCTGGTAGTAAATGTAAACAATTCTCTCCACACCAATCATGCATCATTGTTCTTAGATACCAGTGAACATGGATTGTAAGGTCGTGATCCAGAGTAATACGTAGTAGCCAGGTGAGCAGGAGCAGCAGTGCATAGCACACGCTTGATTTGACCGGGGTTCTAGCCCGTGACCACCAAATACGTAGGATGCGGAAAGGTCAGGGAATGACCACCGCATATCCCCGGAGCAATATGGCCTTAGTTGCTAATGCTCCTAAAAACCAAATAACAAACAAACAACAGTAATATGTGGTTTAAACACATTTTTTTACACTGTAAGCACCTATAGGAAGGAATATAAAAAGTTGACAAAAGACCTTTCATGCTGAGAAGAGGTTGTGTTAGTGAGGCTGAACCATATGAAATTAGTGATGTTGTAATTACAGATGATTGTTTATTAGAAAAACATTTGAGCGTAAAGGTAAGTAAGGCTCCTGGAGTTGATGGTATATACTTAGTAGTCTTGAAGGAAACTGCAAGGGAGTGTATTGAACCATTGAGGTTAATTATGAGGGCATCTTTGGACTCAGTGGAGGGGAAATGCCTTTGAATTGGAGGAGTGTCATTGTATCACCAATACATAGAGGCAGTTATAAGAGTGAAGTTGTTAACTACAGACCGGTTAGTCTGCCTTCCGTGGTAGGAAAAATTCTTAGAAGCAATAATTAAGAGTGCAGTCCAGGGACATTTATATAGATATGGCATTCTGAAGGACACACAACATGATTTTGTTAAGGGAAAACCATGTTTAACTAACTTAGTAGGCTATTTTGACACAGTTGCTCATGAGCTGGATGTAGGGAACAATTTCGACATAGTGTATTTGGATTTTAACAAAACATTTGATTCTTTCCCTCATGAGAGGTTACTGTATAAGCTTAAACAAGTTAGGATTACTGGTAAAATCCTAAGATGGACTGCTGGGTGGCTGCAGAACAGAAGGCAGAAGATTGTGATTAATGAATATTCTTTAAATTGGTGTAATGTCGGGAGTGAAGTCATTGGTTCTGGGACCACTGTTGTATTTCATTTTCATAAATGACATCAACAAAGGAATAGAAGGTGTGATGTCAAAGTTTGCAGGTGACAAAAAATTGGTAAAGTCGTTAATAATCAGTGTCAAGCAGCGCTCCTTCACAGTGGCTTGAACAGACTTCAGAGATGGTCAGAGAAGTGGCAGCTAAGTTTTTGCTACCACTTCAGCAAAATGCAAGGTCTTACATTTGGTGAAGAATGACCACAAAACAAATTATGCACTTGGTGGAGTTGAAAAAACAGTAGGGGAAGAAAGGGATCTGGAAGTTATGGTATGGGCAGATATGAAGTTTTCTGAACAGCGTAAAACAGGCAGCCAGGAAAGCCCATGGTGTTCTGTTGATGATTTATTGAACATTATCCTCTAGAAATAGGAAGGTCATAATCCTACTGTATAAGGCAGTTGTTAGATCATATTTGAATACTGTGTTCAAGTATAGAGACCTCATCTGAAAAAAAGACATTGAGTTTCTTGAAAGGGTCCAAAGGTGAGCAACTTAAATGGTGAGATCGGCAAAAAGACGACCGTACAAGGAAAACCTTCGATTATGCTACAAAGTGTAGAAACGAGGCATCTCAGAGTTGACTGGATTGAGGTTTATAAGTCACCAAGAGGAATTAGTAAAATGAATGAAGGTGGAATTTTCACTGTTATAAAGAATTCTGGAACTAGGGTCTGTGCTAATTAACAGGAGAGAGACTGCTTCTACAGAGATGGAATACACTTAAATAGAAAGGGTGCAAGAATATTTGCTGATGCTATCAAGGCAGTGTTAGGTGGGTTGGAAAACTGCTGGTTTGAGGGGATACACCAGTGGTTTTCAACCGGGATGCTGCAACAACATTCTTGGGGTACCGTGTAATTTGGGTTTAAGTTACTTAAAATTATTATTATTATTATTTTTTTAAATTTGTATTTATTTCATTATAAAAAGGGTACAATATAAAGGGTACAGTACAATATCCACTGTACCGTATCTTTTTAATTTTGTGGTGATCTATATTTGATCTTTATTTAGTACCTCTATGTAAAGAATAAAATTATTATATAGGTATATATTAAAAAGGTCGAAAACCACTGTGTTAGGCATTTCTTTTGGCTTAGGGGTGCTGTGAAAAAAGTACTGGGACAATAAGGGCACTGTGAATTGAGAAAGTTTGGGAACCTCTGGGATACACAGACTAATAGATTAACGGTAGCCGCAGGCAGAGGTGGAAATGATTTTTGCACTGCTTCTATTGGAATGAGCAGCAGCCTGGAAGGCAAGTTGCTGGGGATCTCAAGAACTGCTGGGAATTGTCATGAAACAAGTAAATACATGGGCTGTGTTAGGGTGACTAAGAATAAGAACAAGTGCATGTATACTTGCTTTTCTAATTATAGTAAACAAATTTGATGAATTTAAAGTGTTGGTCAAGACATCAAAGGTAGATATTGTGAAATATCCGTGACGTTGTGTCACACCGATGCAGGATTGCACAATTAAAATTTGGGGAGTACAATGTGTACAGAAAGGACACACAGGATAGGAAAAGGGAGGAGGTGTTATCTGTTAGTTAAGAAACATAAAATCTAAGGCAGTGCATCCAGTTGCTTTGGTGGGCAGTGCAATGTTGAGTCAGTTTGGTGTGACCTGAGCACTGGGAAGGCAGAAATGAAGGTAGGAGAGTGTTATATGACTTAATGACTCTGATAAATACAACAAATAACTGTACAGAGAAATAGTGGGCCAGTAAATCAGAATGTCTTATAATGATGGATTTTAACCAGATATTAACTGGAACTAGTGGGTTAGTGACTCCCATGCTGGCAAGACTTTTGTGGATTTATTGGATGATTGTTTTCTACAGTAGCATATTCAAGAGGCAACCAGAGGGAGTAATACTTTTGATCTGATTATCAGCAGTGATTATTCATGCAATAAACATTTGTAGATAAAGGAACAACTAGGTGGCAGTGATTACAGTGTCTTGATGTGGGATTTACTTAAAGATGTAACTACCATCAGGGATAAAGGGAAGGGTTTTTGCTTTTGTAAAGTTGACTACAGTGGTTTCAGACAATTTTTAAATTCTATACAATAGGACCAGTTGATGATGTTACCAAGAGCAAATTCTAAATGGGAAGCATTCAAGGAATTAATCTTGGAAGCTACTAGGATTTTCATACTGCCTAAGAAATACTGTTTAATGTTTAGGCCTAAGTGGATGTCAGATGAACTGAGACTTGTGGCAGAGAAGGAAAATGTGTGGGAAGCATATAAATTATTAGTATACAAAGAAGCTTATGGTAGATATAAGCTAGTCTGTAATCAAGTTGCAAAGGAGGGTAGGCAAGTGAAGGCAGATTAGGAGAAATCTTTTGGCAAAGGATGCAAAGAAAAACAGCAAAATCTTCTTTACTTATATCAACTCTAGAATGAAGGGGATGAATCAAATTGTTCCACTTGTTATCAATGGTTCAACTGTAGATGAACCTGCTCAGTTGACACTGAATGAGTATTTTGCATCTACATTCACACATGAGGAATTCTGTGGGGCAAGGACTGAAGCTTATTAAACTGTATCAGGGAGCTAAATGATTTTGTAATAACTGAGAGCAAAGTGGAGGAGAAATTTTGAAGTTAAACATAAGAAAGGTACCTTGGGTGGACAGGACTATCCAGTTATGTTAAAGGAGGTGGAAAAGGAAGTAAGTAAACCTTTAGGCATAAATATGAGAGAGTATCCTTGGATTCAGGGGAATTCCCCACGGACTGGAGATGTGTAAATGTATCCCAAATTCACAAAGGGGAATGAAAGGGCGACATGAATAATTACAGACCTGTTAGTTTTACTTCTGTTCTGGGGAAAGTAATAGAGTCACTGGTTAAAGAAGCATTGCTGAATCATGTAGACAAGACTGCAGTAATAATTCAGACACAACATGGGTTTATTAAGGGGAAGTCTTGTCTGTCCAGTTTGATTGGATACTATGATGTGTTCACAAAGGAACTGGATGCCAAAAATAATTTTGATATGATATACTTGGATTTCAGGAAAGCTTTTGATACTGTTGCACATGGAAGACTACTGTACAAATTGGAGCAGTATGGCATTAAGGGCAAGTTGTTACAATAATGGAGAAGAAAGAGGGGGAATAAAGGAGTGCTTCTACCAAGAAAGGTTTAAGTTCTGCAAATTGCAGCATCTGGAGACTAGGCACCTGCAAAGTGATCTGATTGAGGTGTATAAGGCTTTGAATGGTTTGAGCAGGCTCAATGTTGATGGGATTCTTCCTCTTGCTCAGGTTACGGAACTGATTGTACATAAACTGAAATTGAAGAAAGATATTTTGTAGAATAGATGTGCAGAAATTTGCCTTTAGCCAGTGGGTAGTTGATTGCTGGAACAAACTTCTCTGTGTTGTTGTTGAAGTTGATCATTTAAACAAATTCAACAAAGAACTGGATAAACTTTTGAAATTAATGGATAGGTGAAATGGGAAGTTTTTTTGTTTTTTGGCTGATGCTGTTTAAGCTTGCTTTTTTGCATCATATGCCTCTACTAATGCTAATTCTAAACTGATTTAAGCCAATAGAGAGGTAGATAAGCAGGCGGAAGGATATACGCAGCATTGTGTACAGAAAACTTAATGGAGAAAAACAGACTGAGATCCAGGTTCAGCACAAAAATGAGTGATAAATGTCTTACCTAATTTATTGGAAGAATTTAGTTCTAACTGTATTTTCAACACTGATGAAATTGGTGTTTATTTCACAGCAGTGCCTGAGCATATTTTATTATTCAGAAATGAACATTTGAGAGCTGGAAAAATCAGAAAGAAAGAGTGAATGTATTTCTTATATGCAATATGACAGGCATAAAAAAAAAAAAAAAAACTTTTTGTAATTGGTAAAAGTAAGTATCCATGCACATTCGGAGGTACAAAAATCCTACTAATTGAATACGAGAGCAACACAATTGCATTGTGACATCTCAAATTTTCGTTGACTTACTGAAGGAATGTGACAGAATTATTGCAAGTCAGTAAAAAAATTGCACCTACTGTAGATAACTGAACAGCTCATCCAAATGTGCAGTTGAAGAACATAAAATTCATATTTCTTAGAGCAAATACAATATCCGCAGTGCAACCTTTGGATCAGGGAATCACAAAGTTTTCAAAACATTGTGCAGGAGT
Organism: Mastigoproctus giganteus; assembly: GCF_048544385.1. Taxonomy (NCBI): domain Eukaryota; kingdom Metazoa; phylum Arthropoda; class Arachnida; order Uropygi; family Thelyphonidae; genus Mastigoproctus; species Mastigoproctus giganteus. The sequence goes on along the minus strand of NC_143584.1, from coordinate 203,851,393 downwards.
TCAATGCAACGAAACATTTTTGCAGAAATTGAAAGCGACGATGCCCAAACTAGACATAGCAAAAAAAAAAAAAAAAAGAAAAAGAATTACTTATTAGATGTAGTGCCTCAGATTTAATTTCTGAACAAACAATCAAAAACTGTTTTCGTACAGATTTATTGAGCCAGGTGTTGATAAATATTGAAGAAAGTAGTGCAGTGCCAACAGGATATACAGTAATTCATTTAATTTTACACAAATTTTCGATGAGTGGGTGAAAATTGAAAATCTTCTGACAGCAGGTGATCTGTCAGTAAAGGATATAGTCTGTGGGATTCCAATGATGAAGATATTGAGGTCTTGAGAGTTATGCTAATGACCAGAGAAATTATGAAATATTTTTAAGTGTTATGGAGAACTTAAGGGTGAGAAAAGAAAGGTGAAAATTATTGTACAGGTTACAAGAATATATTAAAAATTTAACTACTAAGGATTTAAAACAACAAAATTGGAGAAATTTTTAAATAGCAAAATTCATAACATTAAACAGATGGTACTTTTATAATGTGCTTTTGTATTCATTGTTTGGTTTTATTATGGAAAATGCCGATAGGAGGTGTGGCGTCTATCAGCATTTCTCATAATAAAACAGTGGAAATGAAATTGCAATGAACCAACTCTGTGTATAATATTCTAATTTAAAAAAAAAAACTTATTTTTTCTTTAGTTGAGTTTAATCCTCTTGTTGTTGGAAATAATACTTACCTGGATATTTACTATATTATCTGATTACTCTGTTTTTTCAGATTGCGATTATTCGCTTCGTGCCATCTGCCATTACATTAATTTATTATTTCCACCTGTTTTTCAGTAGTTATGATTTATTTCCACCCCTACATTGTTGTAAATGTTATATTTTCTTTTCATTTCTCATTCATAACTTTCCAGCAACAGCAAAAAAAAAAAAAAAAAATTTCCTGGAATTCATTTTTATTTATTTTTCCTGGAATTTATTCAAACCATCCACATCCACAAACAAAAGATGGAAGCCTTTTCCACCAATCAGCCACTCGCTGGCTGAATGAAAACTTCCCTGCATCTATCCTGCAACCATCCTTTCTCAACTAAAATTTATAAGTCCCTCGTGTATAGTCTCAGCAAGGGAAAGAATGCCATTCACGTTCAGCTTACTCAGTCAGATCACCCCACAGGTCCCTAGTCTCCAGATTCTGCAATTTGTTAAACTGAAGCATTTCATTGTAAGAGTACTCCTTTCTTCCCCTCACCATTCTCTGTGCCCATTCCAACAGATTTACATCCTTCCTAAAGTGAGGACTCCAGACCTGTATACAATACTCTAAATGTGGGTCTAACCATGGCCTTATACAACAGAATAGTTATCTCCTTATCCCTTCTAGCAAAGTTTCTGTATATCATTGACAAAACCCCATGAGCTGTCCTGGCAGCATGTCTGTACTAGGACTCACAATACTGGTCAAAATCTTAATACCTGTATTTCGGTATTTTTAATTTATGAAACCGGGATACTGGTATTCCAAAAAAATATATTTTTTGCAATAAATTTTTATGACAATTAGGTGCAATTAAATAAGGAAAAAACAAGTAATTACTTGAATTCACGTTTTAAATCAAACTTTTATTACAATAATAAATATTCTAGCAAAAATTATTAAACATACAGTTATTCTAAAAACATAATCCACACTATTTGTCCGAATAAAGTGAGCTCTTAAGAAACTCAATAGTGTTATCATTTAAACTGGATCTAATTTTGGTATATATTTAATTAGCGGCAGAAAATGTCCTTTTGGATTCTGTGCTGGTTGGTGCTTTCTACTGAGATAGCCATAGACGAGTTGCAGTTAAATTCCCTTCTTATTCCCTCATCTGCAAGAATATTTGCTGATGCTATCAATGCAGAGTTAGATGTGTCGGAAAACTGCTAACTTGGAGGGGATACAAGGACTAATAGATTAACAGTAGCCACTGGCAGAGGTGAAAGTGATTCTTGCACTGCTTTTATTGGAAAGAGCAGCAGCCTGGAAAACAAGATGCAGGGTATTTCAGAGACTGCTGGGAGTCATTGCAGTACAAGTAAACAACGGGTGTGTTAGGGTAGCTAAGAATAGGAACAGGTGCATGTATACTTGGATGTACACCAATGCTAGGAGTTTGGTAAATAAATTTGAGGTGTTGCTCAAAACATCAAAGGTGGATATTGTTGGGATATCAGAGACGTGGTGTCACACAGATATAAGGAATGCAGAACTGGAATTTGGGGGGTACAATTTGTAGTGAAAGGATAGACAGGATAGAAAGAAAGGGAGGAAGGGTTATGCTTTTAGTTAAGAAACACATAAAATCCAAGGAAGTGCAGCCAGTCGACATCGCTGGACAGTGCAGTGTCGAGTCAGTTTGATGTGACGTAAGCATTGGTAAAGCAAAATTGTGAGTAGGAGTGTGTTATAGGCCTAATGACTCTGATGAGTATAATAAGAAACTGTACAGGTAAATAGAGTGGGCCAGTAAATCAGAGAGTCTTATAATGGAAGATTTTAATTTCCCGGATATTGACTGGAATTGGTGAGTTGGTCACTCACACACTAGCAAGGCTTTTGTGGATTTATTGGATGATTGTTTTCTACATCAGCATGTTCTGAAGGCAACTAGAGGGAGCAGTGCTCTTGATCTGATTATCAGTAGTGATTTTTCATACATTAAGAATCTGCAGCTAAAGGAACCACTAGGTGGCAGTGATCACAGTGTGCTGAAGTGGGATTTACTCAAAGAGGTAACTACCATCAGGGATAAAGGGAAGGGTTTTTGCTTTCGTAAAGGCGACTTCAAAATGGGAGGCATTCGAAGAATTTATCTTGGAAGCTACTAGGCTTTACATACCAACTAAGAAATATTGTTTAAGATTTAGGCCTAAATGGATGTCAGATGAACTAGTGTGACATATGGCAGAGAAGAAAAATGCATGGGATACATATAAATTAATGGGTGATGTGGAAGCCTATGATAGATATAAGCTGGTCTGTAACCAAGTTACAAAGGACATTAGGCAGGCATAGGCAGATTATGAGAAATCTCTGGCAAAGGATGCAAAGAAAAACAGAAAAGAGTTCTTTACCTGTGTAAACTCTATAAGGAAAGGGATGAATCAGATTGGTCCACTGGACATTGATGGTTCAACTGTTGATGATCCTGCTCAGGTGGTTAACAAACTGAATGAATATTTTGCATCCATATTCACACATGACGAATTATTCAAGGAAGAGAATGCCAAAGGTGAATTAAACTCTGCCAGTGAGGTAGATGATTTCGTAATAACTGAGAGGAAATTGGAAGAGAAATTGTTGAAGATAAACATAAAAAAGGCACTGGGGTGGATGGGATCTATCCAGTTATATTAAAGGAGGCAGCAAAGGAAGTAAGCAGACCCTTATCCATGATTATGAGAGCTTCTTTGGACTCAGGGGAGGTACCCATGGACTGGAGATGTGCAAATGTGACCCAAATTCACAAAGGAGGATCAAAGGGCGACACAAGTAATTATAGACCTGTTAGTTTAACTTTTGTTCCAGGAAAATTAATGGAGGCACTGGTTAAAGAAGCACTGCAGATCATCTAGACAAGACTTCAGTTATAGCTCGAACACAGCATGGTTTTGTTAAGGGGAAGTCTTGCCTGACCAATTTGATTGGATACTATGATGCAGTCACAAAAGAGCTGGATGCAGGGAATAACTTTGATATTATATACTTGGATCTTAGAAAAGCTTTTGATACCGTTGCACATGGAAGACTGCTGCACAAATTGGAGCAGTGTGGCATTGGAGGCAAATTGCTGCTATGGATAAAGGGATGGTTGAGCGGGAGAAGACAGAGTGGTAATCAATGGACACTGCTTATCGTGGTCTAATGTTATTAGTGGAGTCCCTCAGGGTTCAGTGTAGGGTCCATTGTTATTTTCTGTATTTATAAATGATATTGATGATGGTATATCAAGCTTAATGTTCAAGTTTGCAGACGATGTGAAAGCTTTGCAGGGTTGTTAAGGAAATTAATAACAGTACGCTGCTGCAACAGGATCTAGAAAAGTTGAGCAAATGGGCTGAGAGGTGGCAAATGAAGTTTAACATTGACAAATGTAAAGGACTACATATGGGAAGCAGTAACCCAAGAGCAACATATCAACTCTGTGGTATTACACTGACAGTGGTAGAGAATGAAAGGACCTGGGTCCTTTGTCATTGTGCAGGCAGATATGAAGTTTTCTGAGCAGTGCAGACTGTCTGTGAGAGTAGCCCATGGTGTCTTGTTAGTGATATACAGGGATAAGGAGGTGATTATCCCCTTGTATAAGGCAATGGTCAGGCCACATCCTGAGTACTGCATACAGGTCTGGAGGCCTCGTTTTAAGAAGGATGTAGAGCTGTTGGAATGAGCACAGAGAACAGCAACAAGGTTAGTGAATGGAACGAAGGGTTGCTCTTACGAAGAATGGCTTAAATTTTTCAGATTACAGTGTCTGGAGACTAGGCACCTGCGAAATGATCTGATTGAGATGTATAAAGCCTTGAATGGTTTGAGCATGCTCAATGCTGATGGGATTCTTCCTCTTGCTCAGAACAATCGGCTGAGAGATCATAAATTCAAATTGAGGAAAGGAAGTTGTAGGACAGATGTGTGGAAGTTTGCCTTCGGCCAGCGGGTAGTTGGTTGGTGGAACAGACTTCCATCTTTTGTTGTGGAAGTTGATAGCCTAAATAAATTTAAGGCTGACCTGGATAGGTATTTGGAACAAAAGGAGGGGTGAAATGGAAGTGGGTTTTTTTTGGCTGATAATGCTAAAATACTAATCTTCAAAAAATCATATTTCCTTTTTGACTTTTTATGGCACTATACCCATATTAACGAAAGAAAGGGACACAGTTTAGCTTGGTGAGGAAACCAAATCTAAGTCATGGGGGGGGCATTAATTTTTATTTACCTGTACTTTAGTTGGCCTCCGTAGCCGAGTGGTCAGGAGCGGGAGTGCAGTAGCTCACGCTCTTTGAGTAGACCGGGGTTCAAGCCCCTGACTGCTAAATACGGTTGATCTGCCAACCCGCACTGGACCAGCTTGTCAGATTATGGTCCATTTCCCTCAGCATGAATTGTTGACGAGGCTTCCATCCTGCAGTGGGTTGATAATGGCTGCAGTTTACGTTTTTTTTTTACCTTAGTATTGCTGCAGTGGCCATTGTTATGATTTTTGTACAGCAGCTCCCCTCAAGCACTAAGCCCCACAAGCTATCTGACTGCGTTAAAAAATGAGATTTTCTTGGAGCTGAGGGATATTTCCCCCCAACACACACGAGTATATATATTTTATGTGAACTGTCAGTTTCTCAAGATCAATGACACAAATATAAAACAAAAGTCATTTATCATATAAATCTACTTACAATACATAACTGGTGTTCATTTACATCTAATCCATTCATTTTTCTCATTTAATCTGTTAATACATGCTATAATTACCATAAAATTAGTCATTTATCATATAAATCTACTTACAATACATAACTGGTGTTCATTTACATCTAATCCATTCATTTTTCTCATTTAATCTGTTAATACATGCTATAATTACCATAAAATTACTCTCAATTAGCAATCTCAACTCTCTCTACATCTTCAAACACTAAACTATTCAATCTTAATCACGTCCTCATGTTTCTCTTAATCACCAATATCAATTCTCTTCACAACAGCAATCCATAACTCGCTAATTTTATGCTAATCTCTCTTATCTCTCTTATCAATTTTCTTTACAACTTTAACCAATAAACCAACTCAAAACTAAACATTTCCTTATTTCTCATGTTTCTTTAACTTCAGTCTTACTCTAAAATAATCTCCCATTTTATCTAAGTACCATTTCCAAAACAGCAGAGTTCAGAGGATTTACCTTCCTTCTCTTTCACTGTGGGATTTCTTCCACGGAGTGCAGTGATGTCTCTCTCTCTCTCTCTCTCTTTTCTTAGTTGAACTGTGCATCTCTGCCGTATAGCTCTTCCAGTACTGTCTTATTTTGGGATTTTTAGAGCAGTTCTCTGTTAATACTGAAGGAAATTACAACAGCAGTAGTAGAAGCCAGGGCACTATCTGAACTGGCTTGTTATTCAACTTCCTGATTAACTTCTAGCACAGGAACATGCCCGGCAGAACCCTTCACTATATAGCTGGACACGACCAGAACTGAACCCAGTACTACCACTGGAAGTCTGCAATCCCCCCGAACAACAACTACAAACCCCTCTTTTGGTGCGGGCATCTTATTTATTTCCTTCTCATTTATTTATTTATTGAATTGATTGCAGTTACAATCACCCCTTGTACTACTTTTTTATATGCAAGCTTATGTGCAAACTCCAGAGGGGTTTGCCCGCATTTACGTATCTCTCCTTATCTAATTTAAACCTGACCCAATCATGGTGTTATTCTTTATACTCGCTATTCTTCCTTTGGTGGGAAAAACAAAATATTTTTCCCACACAATGAAACACTTTGATCTTTTACCTCTAGATCACCTGTTCACAATATCTTGAATTGCTCCCTACCAACACCCTTTCCCAAAATGCACTAAATGTTGCAGCCTCGAATAGAGGTGTAACAGAGGGATTAAGCTATTGTTCAGAAGCTTTTAATTTTAACCCTTCCGCATCTGCCATACCATTGTTCACCATATTCCTATACTCCCCTACCAGGCCTACTGCCACTAATAAAAATATTTCTGTAATGATGTTTTCGTTATTCCTTAAGTGCTTTACTTCCACACACATTATACTTACTAAAAGAAATATATTTGTAAGATTTTTGTCTTACAGTTCCATGACGTTTTCAGGTTTCCGTTGCATTTGTACTATGTATAACATCCCTCATTTGCAAATTCAGCAGTATTAATGATTTATTACTGTCAATTTTATAACCTTTATGTGAATAAATCATTTTCTATTATTATTATTTTTTAAATTAGTACCGAAAAACCAGTATTTTTGTATCAATGTATCAATACCGGTATTGATACAAAATTGGTACAAATTTGTATCAATACCGGTATTGATACTGGTATAGACAGGATAGAAAGAAAGGGAGGAGGGGTTATGCTTTTAGTTAAGAAACACATAAAATCCAAGGAAGTGCAGCCAGTCGACATCACTGGACAGTGCAGTGTCGAGTCAGTTTGATGTGACATAAACATTGGTAAAGCAAAATTGTGAGTAGGAGTGTGTTATAGGACTAATGACTCTGATGAGTATAATAAGAAACTGTACAGGGAAATAGAGTGGGCCAGTAAATCAGAGAGTCTTATAAGGGAGGATTTTAATTTCCCGGATATTGACTGGAATTTGTGAGTTGGTCACTCACACACTAGCAAGGCTTTTGTGGATTTATTGGATGATTGTTTTCTACATCAGCATGTTCTGAAGGCAACTAGAGGGAGCAATGCTCTTGATCTGATTATCAGTAGTGATTTTAAATACCGGAAAAAAATTACTGGGATCCCAGTATTGTAAGCCCTAGTCTGTACTGCTCAGGGAATTTCATATCTGCAAAATTATGCCCAGATATTTTTAATTTTCTACTACTCTGAGTGTAGTAGTAGTAGTAGTGGCATGTGATGCAAGAAAGCAAGTGTATGAGCTTATGCAGCATCAGCCAAAAAAAAAAAAAAAAAATCACACCATTCCCTCCAAATGCCTGTCCAGTTCCTCTTTAAATTTATTCAACCTATCAACTTCCACAACGACAGATAAAAGTTTGTTCCAGCAATTAACCACCCGCTAGCTAAAGGCAAATTTCTGCACATCTATTCTATATCTGTCCTTTCTTAATTTGAATTTATGCCCCCTTAGGTTCGTAATCTGAACAAGTGGAAGGATCCCATCAGAATTCAGCGTGCTCAACCCATTCAAGGCCTTATACACCTCAATCAGATCACCGCGCAGGTGCCTAGTCTCCAGCCACTGCAATTTGCAGAACTTAAGCCTCTCTTGGTAAGAGGATCCCTTCATTCCCCTCACCAATCTTGTTGCCCTTCTCTGTACACGCTCAAGTAAATCTACATCCTTCCTAAAATGAGGTCTCCAGACCTGTACACAGTACTCAAGGCATGGCCTGACCATTGCCTTATACAGAGGGATAATCACCTCCTTTTCCCTGCTAGCAAAATTCCTATATATCATTGACAAAACCCCGTGACCTGCCCTGCCAGCCTGTCTGCATTGCTCAGAAAACGTCATATCTGACTGCACAATTACTCCCAGGTCTTTTTCATTTTCTACCACCTTAAGTGTAGTACCACACAGTTGGTACTTTTCTCTCGGGTTACTTCTACCCATATGCAGTACTTTGCATTTGCCAAGGTTAAACTTCAGTTGCCACTTCTTAGCCCATCTGCCCAAATTATCTAGATCCTGTTGCAGTAGCACACTGCCATTACATTAAATATATGATATCAACATTAACAACCCTGCCTACCTTTGTATCATCTGCAAACTTTGACACTAAGCCTGATATACCTTCATCAATATCATTGATAAATATACAAAACAACAGTGGACCCAACACCGAACCCTGTGGGACTCCACTAATAACATTAGTCCACGAAGAGCAGCAGCCATTGATTACCACCCTCTGTCTTCTCCCACTTAACCATCCTTTTATCCATTGTAGCAACTTACCCTTAATACCATTCTGCTCCAATTTGTACAATAGTCTGCCATGCACAACAGTGTCAAAAGCTTTCCTGAAATCCAAATATATGATATCAAAATTATTTTTTGCATCTAGTTCCTTTGTAACCACATCATAATAACCAATCAAATTTGTCAGACAAGACTTTTACTTAACAAACCCATGCTGTGTCTGAATTATTTTCTTGTCTAGATGATCCTGCAATGCATCTTTAACCAGTGACTCCATTATTTTACCCGGAACAGAAGTTAAACTAACTGGTGTGTAATTACTCGTGTCACCCTTCGATCCCCCTTTATGAATTGGGAATACATTTGCACATCTCCAGTCCGTGGGAACCTCCCCTGAATCCAAGGATGCTCTCATAATTATGGCTAAGGGTTGCTTAGTTGCTTTGCCACCTCCTTTAATATAACTGGATAGATCCCATCCACCCCAGGTGCTTTTCTTATGTTTAACTTCAACAATTTCTCCTCCACTTTGCTCTCAGTTATTACAAAATCATTAAGTATCCAGCTACAATTTGATAACCTTCTGTCTAGTTCCACACAGTTGATAAGTTACTCTGAGATTACTGCTGCCTATATGCAGTACCTTGCATTTGTCAATGTTGAACTTTAGCTGCCATTTCTCAACCTACCAACCTAATTTTTCTAAATCTGGTTGCAGTATCATACCATCATTACTGTTATTAATCACGGCCATCCAAACAGCTGGAAACTTGGACATTAAGCCTGATATACTTTCAATGTCATTAATAAATATTAAAAACAACAATTGGCCCAGAACTGAACCCTGGGTAACTTCACTTTAACATTAGTCCATAAAAGCCTTTTCCAAACTTGGGTCTGCAAAACGTTCAGAAGGAGTATCAAGTAATGTGTTTTTTTATATATATACAGGGTGTTTCAAAATTATGTACACACTTCAAAAATTTATATTTAATGAACAATATATATAATTTTAATTTTTTTTAATACTTTGAAGACAAAAAACACTTTTTTTTACAACAATAAAACTTTGCTTTAATTGTTCAAAATGCCCTCCATCAGCATTAATGCATGAGCGACATCTATCTTCAACAGAGCTACATACTGAAATTCACAAATCAGGAGAAATGTTTTCTGTTTCTTGTTGAATTTTCATCCACAATTCCTCCAATGTTTATGGTTTGTGACTGTAAACCCAATTTTTCAAGTATCCCCAAGCAAAAAAATCTAAAGGGGTGAGATCATGAGCATGATTTTTGCCATTTTTTTGAACATACTGCTCACAAAATTGCAATTGTTGATCCAGATCATCTTCCTGGATTGCGTGCACTAATCAAGGTATAAATGACAAAGTTTAATTCCTTCATCATTCTAAAAACGTATGGATTAAACCTAGCTCTTATGAACACCATCTTGTAGGTTTTTTTGGGGTGCACGAGATTGCATTTCTTATGGCTTCAACGTTTTCATTACTTTTTACATACATACCAATTGATAACCACTGTTTTCTTCTACTTTAACCATTCCTTTATCCATAGCAGTAACTTGCATTTAATGCCACATTGCTCTTGTTTATATAGCAGTCTTAGCATTAGCTAAAAGAGGCATATGATGCAAGAAAGCAAGCTTATGCAGCATCAGCCAAAAAAAAAAAAAAAAGCTCCCATTTCACCCCTCCGTTCGTTCCAAATACCTGTCCGGCTCAGCCTTAAATTTATTAAGGATATCAATTTCCACAACAAAGGATGGAAGTCTGTTCCCCCAACTAACTACCCGCTGGCTAAAGGCAAACTTCTGTACGTTCATTTTCCTCAATTTGAATTGATGCCCTCTCAGGTGATTATTCCAAGCAAGAGGAAGAATCCCATCAGCATTGAGCATGCTCAAACCATTCAAGGCTTTATACACCTCAATTAAATAACTTGCAGGTGCCTAGTCTCCAGACACTGTAATTTGCAAAACTTAAGCCATTCTTCATAAGAGCAACCCTTTGTTCCATTCAATAATCTTGTTGCTCTTCTCTGTATTCGTTCCAACAACTCTACATCCTTCTTAAAATGAGGCCTCCAGACCTGTATACAGTACTCAAGGTGTGGCCTGACTATTGCCTTATACAAGGGGATAATCACATTTATCCCTCCTAGAAAAATTCTTGTATATCATTGACAAGACACCATGCGCTACTCTTGCAGACTGTCTGCACTGCTCAGAGAACTTCATATCTGCCTGCACAATTATCCCCAGGTCCTTTTCGTTCTCTACGACTGTCAGTGTAGTACCACAGAGTTGATATGTTACTCTGGGGTTACTGCTTCCCATATGTAGTACTTTACATTTGTCAAGGCGCCTCCGTAGCCAGGTGGGAAGGAGCAGCAGTGCGTAGAACACACTTCTTGATTAAACCGGGGTTCGAGCCCGTCACCACCAAATACGGAGGATGCGGAAAGGTCAGGGAATGACCACCGCATATTCCCGGAGCAATATGGCCTTAGTTGCTAATGCTCCTAAAAACCAAACAACAACGTTTGTCAATGTTAAACTTCATTTGCCAACTCTCAGCCCATCTGCTCAACTTTTCTCGATCCTTGGCAGCAGCGTACTGTCATTAGTGTCCTTAACATCCCTGCCAACCTTTGTATCATCTGAAAATTTGGACATTACGCTTGATATTCCGTCATCAATATCATTTATAAATACAGAAAACAACAATGGACCCAATACTGAACCCTGAGGGACTCCACTAATAACATTAGTCCACGATGAGCAGTGTCCATTGATTACCACTCTCTGTCTTCTTCCCCTCAACCACCCCTTTATGCATAGCAGCAATTTGCCTCCAATGCCACACTGCTCCAATTTGTGCAGCAGTCTTCCACGTGCAACAGTATCAAAAGCCTTTCTAAGATCCATGTATATAATATCAAAGTTATTCCCTGCATCCAGTTCTTTTATGACTGCATCATAGTATCCAATCAAATTGGTCAGGAAAGACTTCCCCTTAACAAAACCATGCTGTGTTTGAGCTATAACTGAAGTCTTGTCTAGATGATCCTGCAGTGCTTCCATTAATTTTCCTGGTACAGAAGTTAAACTCCCAGGTCTATAATTACATGTGTCAGCCTTTGATCCTCCTTTGTGAATTGGGGTCACAAATGCACATCTCCAGTCTATGGGTGCCTCCCCTGAGTCCAAGGATGCTCTCATAATTATGGCTTCGGGTTTGCTTACTTCCTTTGCTGTCTCCTTTAAAATAACTGGATAGATCTCATCTACCTCAGGTGCCTTTCTTGTGTTTATCTTCAACAATTTCTCCTCCACTTTACTCTCAGTTATTACAAGATTACTTGTAATAACTGAGAGTAAGCTTACTGCCAGAGTTGAATACACCTCTGGCATTCCCCTCGCTGAATAACTCCTCATGTGTGAATGTCGATACAAAATGTTCATTTAGTTTTTAGCTACCTGAGCAGGATCATCAACAGCTGAACCATCGATATCAAGTGGACCAATCTGATTCATCCCTTTCCTTCTAGAGTTTACATAAGTAAAGAATTCTTTGCAGTTTTTCTTTGCATCCTTTGCCAAAAATTTCTCATAATCTGCCATTGCCTGCCTAACCTCCTTTGTGACTTGGTTACAGACCAGCTTATATCTATTATAGGCTTCTGTGTCACGTGTTAATTTATATGTATCCCATGCATTTTCTTTTCTGCAATGTGTCTCATTAGTTCATCTGACATCCATTTAGGCCTAAACCTTGAACAATATTCCTTAGTTGGTATGTAAAGCCTAGCAGCTTCCATGATAAGTTCTTTGAATGCTTTCCATTTTGAATTTGCTGTTGGTAACATCATCAGTTGGTCCCACTGTATAGAATTTAAATACTATCTGAGACCATCGTAGTTGCCTTTACGAAAGCAATAACCCTTCCCTTTACCCCTGATGGGTATTACTTCTTTGATCACAGTGTGCTGAAGTGGGATTTGAGTAAATCCCACTTCAGCACACTGTGATCACTGCCACCTAGTGGTTCCTTTATCTGCAGATTCTTAATGCATGAAGAATCACTACTGATAATCAAATCAAGAGTATTACTCCCTCTAGTTGCCTCCCGAACATGCTGATGTAGAAAACAATTATCCAATAAATCCACAAAAGCCTTGCTAGTGTGTGAGTGACCAACCCCCAAATTCCAGTCAATATCTGGGAAATTAAAATCCCCCTATTATAAGACTCTGATTTACTGGCCTACTCTATTTCCCTGTACAGTTTCTTATTATACTCATCAGAGTCATTAGGCCTATAGCACATTCCTACTCTCAATTTTGATCTCCCAATGCTTACGTCACACCAAACAGACTCGACACTGCACCGTCCAGCGATATCGACTGACTTCACTTCCTTGGATTTTATGTATTTCTTAACTAATAACATAACCCCTCCTCTCTTCCTATCCTGTCTATCCTTTCTGTAGACGTACCCCTCAAATTCCAGTTCTGCATTCCTTATATCTGTGTGACACCACGTCTCTGATATCCCAACAATATCTGCCTTTGATGCTTTGAGCAATACCTCAAATTTATTTACCAAACTCCTAGCATTGGTGTACATGCAAGTATACATGCACCTGTTCCTATTCTTACCTACCCTAACACAACCCATGTGTTTACTTGTACCGCAATGACTCCCAGCAGTCTCTGAAATATCCTGCATGTTGTTTTCCAGGCTTCTGCTCTTTCCAATAGAAGCAATGCAAGAATCACTTTCACCTCTGCCAGTGGCTACTGTTAATCTATTAGTCCTTGTATTCCCCCAAGCTAGCAGTTTTCCAATCCACCTAACACTGCCTCGACAGGATCAGAAAATATTCTTGCACCCTTTCTATTTAAGTGTATCGCATCCCTGTAGAAGCAGTCTCTCCTGTTAACAAGTACAGACCAGGCTGAAAAAAATTCTACCCCTTGAGCCTTGCACAGTCTTTCCAGGGCCGAATTGATCGACAAGGCTCTCATCATATACTCCTTCCTATCGTGTCTGGGCAGAATTGCAGACACTTTGAAATTCAACCCTAATTCACTGCTTTTTTCCAACAGTGACCTGTACTTGTTAAGTAATTCTGCCGGTCTCCTACTCTTAATATCATTAGTGCCAACGTGTACAACTATATCACCTTTTGTGTCCTTAAAAGATGATATCCGCTCTACAACCTCATCAACCTTTGCCCCTGGCAGACATACCCTGTTCCTGTTCCACCTATCCTTTTTACAAAACATGTTCCCCGTTTCCCTGACAATAGAGTCACCAACAACTACTTTTGTTTAACATTTGTCAATGTTAAACTTCAGTTGCCACTTTTTAGCCCATTTGCCCAACTTATCTAGATCCAGTTGGAGTAGCATACTGTCTTTACTGTTGTTAACAACCCTGCCAACCTTTGTATCATCTGCAAACTTGGACATTAAACCTGATATACCTTCATC